>NW_003852518.1:5409650-5420411 GCF_000181295.1 Otolemur garnettii
GACTTTACCTCCTTCATGTTTACATGGATGGAACTGGAAAATGTTCTTCTTAGCAAAGTATCACAGGAATGGAAGAAAAAGTATCCAATGTACACATCCCTTTTATGAAACTAATTTATAGCTCTCAAATGAAAGATACAACTTAATTCTAGCTCAAGAATATGGGGAGGGGGGAGAAGGGGAGGGGGGAAGGGCAGCTGGGTGGTGGGAGGGTGCCCGGAAAGGTCACCTATATATCTGTCTAACAAGGGTACAAGTGAACTTTTCTAGAACTAGAATATAACTGTTTTGACACAATGACAAAGCAAATGACATAAAATCTATGTGAACCAGCTTGATGAAAGTATTTCAAATTGTATATGAAAACACTACACTGTACCCATGCATGCATAAATGTATACAGCTATCAATTATTAAAAAAAAATAAAAAGAAAAGAAATCTTCTAAAAATCAGAACAAAGGGGTAAAGAAGTGGACACTACAGCAATGACTACAAAAACAAACAAAAAAAACCCCAAAACAACAAACCAAAAATGAAATGAACCACAGAAGTCCTACTAGCCAGATCACCCAGAGTGGAAGATTTGAGCCTTAGGTTGAGTGGAGTCCGCCAAGCACCAGCTGGGGCTAATTCAGAAGACTGATGCTATGGGCTGGCCTCAGGATGGGCCTCCTGGATGTCCTGCCTGGAGGAACCTGCTGTCCCACTGTAGTGCTGTGACCCGTCATTCTACTTGGGGAGTGGAGGGTGTTTCAGCTGCAGGGAGCACCTCTCTCACATTTCACGTGGGATCCCAGCTCACATGCACACTGGAAACACAGCAGGGGCCCAGAGCTCCCACTTGTCTGACCAAGGTTGTTGAAACCTAGGTTGGCTGGACCCTGCCCAGTGCCCAGTCATTCCTCCCTGTCCCCCACAGGCACTGACTTCAGGTGAGTGTCCCACATCCATACTCCATCCAGCTCTGATAGCTGGTCACAATGAGACTTCCGGAGATTCAGGATGAGAGAAACTTTCAAAGGCTTCTGAGAGCATGAGTGAATGTTAGCTTATCTAAGAAAGAAAAGGAATGAAATTGGCTGGAAATCCACAGCACTATAAACTACGAGGCAGTGGAGCAAGGTCTTCAAGGCTCTGTGAACCTGACATCAGATAGATTGCAAGCAGACGGTTCTTACACAGCCCAACCGGCAATGGTTTATGAAGGCAAGGAAGCAGGGGAGAAGGAAGAGGAGGACATTTACACATGTGGACACCTAGAACACTTGCTGCTCACAGAACGTTTCTAAAAGAATCATTCAACACTATAATTCAGAAAAATAAAAATAAACTTAAAGAAAAGATACATGGAGCTGGAAAAAACAATAGTGGGCAAGAGCACAAAGCACACTGCTATCTGCATAATTAGTGTCCCACCGTGCAGGAAAGAATCTAAAACTAAGTCCTCAGATAATTTCAATCTGTGAACTTAAAGCTTCTAAAACAAAATGCAGGGAGGAAGAAGGGAGAGGCAAGAAGGAAGGCAGGGATGGAAAGAAATATTTTTTTTTAGATAACCAAGAGGAAAATAAAATAAATAAAAACATTTCCACAGAAAACATGTAATAAGAAAAACCACAGGAAAGGGAGGAAGACAGAAAAAGAGTCTGAGGCAGCTTTCTAGTCCTGAGGTCACCTCAATATGTGATGGGGGACCTTGACAGAAAGAGAAATTCTCCTGCCCTTGTGCCCTTCAAGTTGTCGTCAAGATCATCCAAGGTCTGAGACGTGCTAATTGGACAGGTGGGCCTGCCCAGTGCAGTAGGCAGTGGAGGACAGTGGGGGGGAGAATGCAGTTACCCTCTAGTCTGGGTTTGTTCCATCTCGGAGAGCCCACGGGCAGAGCGAGATAGCCAGTCCAGGGAGACCACCCAGACAACCAGGGTCATCTGAATCTCCCCTCAGGGGGCGGCACACCTGTAGCACTCCCTCCTCCTCCTCTTCAGCATACCTTAGCCTCTTATCCTCCAGAATTAAGGTGAAGTTGACCTAACTTATCTTGTCCAGAGAGTAAAGCAGCACTCACAGCAATATTCAGTTCTCCTGGGCTGATGGGTGTCCCTTCCATATTAACAATCTTTAGGCCTAAAACTAATTATGAGAATTATGAGGGTTGAAATCCCTCAGAAAGAGGGCCAACTTTAGAATTTTCTATGCATTATCATCCCACAGATTGAGGTATTCAGGACCGACACTGCCCACACACTGGCATTAACAGCTTCTGCTCTCTCTACCTGTTTTTTTTTTCTTTGCTGAATAATGTTCATATCACCCTCAACAGATCTGACAGAGTTGAGTCCAGCGGAATGCAATACCATGTCACTTGCCACTTCTTTGCTTTTTGTTGAAGTTACCAGCTTTATGGTAAACCAATGAACATCAACTATCTGAAAGGACAAACTAGAAACATCCACTTCTCTTTTGATACAAAGATTTCTCAGACAGGGAAATAAGGCTGGGCATGACAATTATGAAATCAGCTTGAAAATCTTCATGAAATTTCCCTCTCTTAGACAGGCTTGGTCTAGATTAGTTCCTGACACCTTGGAATATTAGGTGTTGTGTGTTAAGGGCTAACATCCCCATTGGGTTTTTTTTCTTTTTTTAGAGACAGAGTCTCATTTTGTTACCCTCAGTAGAGTGCTGTGGCAGCACAGTTCACAGCAACCTCCAACTTCTGGGCTTAGGTGATTATCTTGCCTCAGCCTCCCAAGTAGCTGGGGCTACAGACACCCACCACAATGTGGGGCCGAGTTCGAATCTGCCACCCTTGGTATATGGGGCCGGCGCCCTACTCACTGAGCCACAGGCGCTGCCCCCCCATTGCTATTTTTAAGTTATGTTAAGTCCCAGAGTGGTCATGGCTTCTTAAAGGAGCAAGTGGAGAGGTGACAGGTGGGCCTTGGTGTCAGTAATATTTCAAAGATGCTGAGCGGTCTCTCAGAAACAGAACATCTCTCTCCTGATATCTCTTAAGATTCTATTTCTCAGGACAACCCTGACCAGTACAGCAGTTTTGGAAGATAGATGGATGATAGATGATAGATAGAGACATAGATAGATAAAGTTGGTTTATAAGGGTAGGAAGGGTGACGAGTCCCAAGAGCTGCAATTGGTAGCCTCCAGATTGAGTCATGAGGGACCTGGCCTTATAGGGAAGAAAGAGCCAATGTTTCAATGCAATCCACAGGCAGGAGAAGACAGTGTCCCAGTAAGTAGTCAGGCAGGTGTTTCTTCCTACTCAGTGTTTCTGTTCTGTTGGAATCCTTAGGACTTTATCATACTTGTTCACATTGGTAAGGGTGAATCATCTACTTCACACATTCTGTGGCTTCAAATGTTAATCTCATCCAGAAACATCTACACAGACACAACCATAATAATATTTGACTAAATATCTGGGCACCTGAGGCCCAATCAAGTTGACATAAACTGTTCAACATCCCACCTACTGCTCCAGTTCATTTTGTGTTTCTGTAACACAATACTTGTAGCATAAATATTGAGTAATTTATTCATTCACATTTTTGGAGGCAAGGACTCAAGATTAAGTTTCTGAGAGGTTACGGCCCTATTTCTCTGATTCTAACATGGCACCTTGAATTCTTCCTGCCCCAGAAAGGAAGAACATTGTGTCCTCACATAGCATAGGGGGTGGAGGGAGAACCCACACTCCTGCTAACCCTTGTTAGGATGGTGCTACGGTTTGAACATTTTGTGCCCTCTAAAACTCACCCTGAAACTTAATCCCCATTGTGACAGCATTGAGGAGTGGGACCTTTAAGAAGTGCTTAAGTCATGAGGTACCTGCCTTTATAAATGGATTAATCCATCTATGAATTAATGGATTCATGAGTTCATGGATTAATGGGTTGTCATGAGAACAGGATTGGTGGCTTTATAAGAAGAGGAGGAGAGACTCAGGCTAGCACTCTCAGCCCCTGGCCCCATGACGCTTTCTACCACCTCAGGACTCTGCAGAGTTCCACAGCAAGAAGGCCTCCCCAACTTCCCTGCCTCTGGGGCCGGTGGCAACTCTGACACCATCAGATTTGTCTTATAGGATTGTTTTTCTCTTTTTTTGCATTAGCTTGTCAATTCTTCAGATCATAGATTATGTAGGACCATTTAGTATTCCTCCAGGAAGATGAAAGATGAGAAAATGTAAAATGCATGAAGAAAGTCTAAGTGGAGAGGCTTTGGGTGGTTGGCTTATGGTAGAGTTGTGTTACGTGACGTGGGTGTTCAGAGGAATGTTCTTCTGCATTACATAATAGTAAGAGAAAAACATTGTGAATTTTCTAAGTGAACTTTTCCAATTTCACATTAAGATGATAAACTGAAATAAATTTTGAAAAGTTTTTTTTTACTATGTGTTAATTTAGTTTGTTTTAATTAGTAAAACAGTTGTTTTTAATGTGCTGAGTGTTGTGCACTGAATAAAGTGTTATCCTACCAACAATGTTGTCCTACCCTCCTTACTAGTAGTTAAAGGTAACAGATGGTAAAAATACACTATTGGGTAACACAGTGGGATTACATGTCTATTAAACCTTTATGCCACTGGCTTTAAACTATAATTTGGAGAATATTATTGTATGGTTTGTGTTTCTCTAGAGTGACTTTCATGAGGTATATTTCTTTTTTTTTTTTTTTTTTTTTTTTGAGACAGAGCCTCAAGCTGTCCCCCTGGGCAGAGTGCCATGGCATTACAGCTCACAGCAACCTCCAGCTCCTGGGCTCAAGCGAGTCTCCTGCCTCCGCCTCCCAAGTAGCTGGGACCACAGGCGCCTGCCACAACGCCCGGCTATTTTTTGGTTGCAGCCGTCATTGTTGTTTGGCGGGTCCGGGCTGGGGATTCGAACCCGCCACCTTAGGTGTACGTGGCTGGCGCCTTAGCCGGTTGAGCTATAGGCGTCGAGCCCATGAGGTATATTTCTTCTGTACCTGGCTCTTAATGTCCTCTGGGTTCATCAATGTGATCAGAAGTGAAAGAATTTTTTTTTTATATGGCTTAATAGTATTCTGGTGTGCATGTATACCACATTTTCTGTAGCCGACAGTTTGATGATAGACATTTGGGTTGGTTCTGTATCTTGGCTATTATGAGTAATTCTTTAATAAATATAGAAGTTTGAATTTCTATATAAAATAAAAAAAAAATACAAGCACAGCTTATTAAAATTTATGGGATGCAGCAATGCAGTGCTAATAGAGAAGTTCTGGCATTGGTACATGCATTAGAAAAAAAGAAAGATATGAAATCCATAATCTAAGCTTCTAACTTCAGAAAACTAGAAAAAGAAGAAAAGCAGGGAAGTGGCCATAAATTCTTGCCCTGCCCTGATAGAGGGAATGGTGGCGGATGTTTACAGTGAGTCTTTCATGAAACACTGCTTTACCCTGGTGGACGGACTGACGCTTAAGTGTCACTGCTGACCGTGTGTCCTCTCACAGGAATCTTCTTTATCCTAGCGGATGCCCTTCTGGCTCTCATTTGACCTGTGTCCAGGGATTCCTACCTGAGAGCCCCTCCCCAGAAGAGCCCTGACTGGGAGAGATGTTAGGTCCTGCGGTGAGGATCAGGTGACACAGAGGAGGCCACTCAGCAGAACATGACACACCAGAAGTGGGTCCTGGGGAGAAGGGGGCAGCCGCCTCCCAGGGCCAACCAGGAGGGGAGAGCAGCCCTGGAAACACAGGCTCAACCAGCAGGTGGGGAATGAGAGAGATAGGGGCCTGTGGGCCTAGGCCTTTCCTGGGGTCCATGACAGGACCCTCAGAGAGTACAAGATCAGGTGGCCCAGCTCTGGGTGTCCTGCTGTGACCGAGGGGGAACACTGCAGCGTAGCTGCATAGTCTTTGCAGTGTGGGCTCAGCGAGGGGGGTCCAGCAGGTTATGTCCAGCCGTCCCTTAGGGAGGCGGTCACCAGGAGGCAGCTGTGTAAGGCAGACATCCAGATCAACCACCTTGAGGAAGGGGAGGAGGCAGAGAACTGGAAGCGAGTCAGGGTGACTGAGCCCTGCCTCTGGGATGAGAAATTACAGGAATTAACTGCAGCTCCCTGTGCGGTCTGCACATAAAAATCACAGAAATATGCTTAGAAATACCAAATTCCTGGGCCAGCTGCAGAGATGTTAATTTAGTAGTTTCAGGAATTTTTGCTTTTAAAATGAGTATACATTTCGGTTCCCAGCCCTTCCATTTACATGACTACAATCACCATTCTCTCAAGTAAATTATTCAAATACTTGTTGGAATCCACATCCACATCCTTTCCTTCAGATTGGAACTGAGAAAACTATTCCTCAGCCCACCCTAGAAACTTATGACTCATTCGTCACTTCCTCATTGCAAACAGCACCCCTGCCCTGTGGTTTGTGTGAAATGTGATTCCCAGTACCGATCTCATCTGAGTGGTTTACTTTACATATGCACAGCCGTCAACTGTCCCTGTCAACATGCTTTCTGTGCTTTCCTACATGTCAACATGTATATGTAAGTCACAAGTACACGTGTGTAAGCTACAGAAGTCTAATGGGAAAAAATTAAACCTGGATGTTAGCTGGTTTGAACTGCTGACATGGTGAGGAGCATTGCCTGGTACAGCTGAACTAGCCTGTGTGCTCCTCAACTGGCTGTCCCAGGGCACAGAAGCCCCGGGATCTGATCATCCCCACTTGCTGATTCGGGCTTCATAATACTGTTCTCAGGTGATGTGGAGACGCCTGGTCCCTAATTGAAGGCATCACTCTCTCTAGGAGATATAGATCCTCTTGGTCCCTGAGGAAAATCATTACTCTCTCTAGGTAATGGTCTCAGATGAAGATATGACTCTCCCCAAGTGACTTGGGTGCCCTTGGTCTCTGATGAGGATATCACTCTCCCCAGGTGACATGGGCACCCATGTCTCAGAAGAAGACATGGGGTGTCCTCATGAGGACATCATTCTCCCCAGGTAACATGGGCATCCTTAGTCTCAAATGAAGACATCATTCTCCCCAGGTGATATGGGCACCCATGTCTCAGAAGAAGACATTACTCTTCCCAGGTGACATGGGCACCCTTAGTCTCTAATGAAGACAGCACTCTCCCCAGTTGATATGGGAGCCCTTGGCCTCAACTGAAGACATCACTCTCCCCAGGTGATATGGACACCCTTAGTCTCAAATGAAGACATCACTCTCCCCAGGTGATATTGGAGCCCTTGGTCTCAGATGAAGACATCACTCTCCCCAGGTGATGTGAGCCCCCTTGGTCTCTGATGAGGACATCACTCTCTCCAGCTGACATGGGAGCCCTTGGTCTCTGTGCCCTACATGCTAGTGAGCATCCTTCTCACCTGGCATCTCTGCTCAGGGAGGAAGGCAGGGGCAGCCCTTGGGGAAGGTCCTAGTCACAGACAGGAGCCTGGCAGTTTCATGGTGAATGTCTCCTGCATGGCGAACACAGTGAAGCTGAAGCTGATAGCCAAAGTGGATGGTCTCTCCCAGCTCGGCTCCACCAGGCCAAGACAACAGCACAAACAGAACAACACAGTCACCATGTCAGGGTGTGTGGCAACAAGTAGACTAAACATCTTGATGATTGGATTTTCAATTTCCACTTTCCCTCCAGATGTTTTCTCATTTATTTGCTCAAAAGTAGATGTTCTTGCTTAAGGAAACGCATGATATTGTTACTTCACACAGATACATGCCTACATATAATTTTACCCAAAACATTCCATACAAAAACAATCATTGCCCAGACAATAGGACATGCCACTGAATGCCAGGCAGCTTTCCAGCCCTGCTGTCCTTCACTCAGTACAGAGCTAGCCTGGGTGGCAAGCACTCAGCTCAAAGGAGAGAGGAAGGAGGGGAAAGCTCTGGTCCTGACACTTGAGAAGCTTCCAATCTCAGGCTGTTGAGAAGAGCAGACTAAATAAATAAACACCACAGACAGTAATGCCTGCTGCGAGGAGGAACGCCCAGTGCAGGAGACCCCTGAGGAGGAAGGGCGGGAAGAACCTTGCTGGGAAGAATTAGCCACAACTTTGGCAGAAGAGGGAATTACAAAAGCTACGTAGAAATGCCCGCCATATCATTTAAGTGAAAACAGGTTACAAACTGGTATGTATTTCTCCTCTGTAATTGTATGAAAAATATACTTATCTGAAAAAATATGGTAATAACAGTTGTTTTAAGGTAAGTGGGAGGATTATAAGTGATTTCTGGGAGGATTTTAACTTTTATTTAATACAGTGCATATTGAAGAGGGGCCACAAATAAAAACGTCAGAAGTAAATTGAAACACACAGAGCTAGATGCCAAGAAACTGAGATGGAATTTGGGGCTATTTCACCTTGAAAACAAATCGACCCCTGTGCTCAAAGAATACACACTTTTTTAGAGACTTTTCAAAATGACTTGTTCCCTTCAGGTTAATTGTGGTGTCTTCATTTTCAGAGTTAAAAAATAAATTAAATGCTTTCTCTAGATCACTCTCTAGTCTGTGATTTCCTCAGGTGTTTCAACCAATTCTCTCAAATTCCAGGAATTAGCAAAGCCAAGGAGGCAAAGAAAGGCAGCTCCCTCTGTCCCTCAGCATGAACAACTGTGTCCTCACACCTCCATAATGAATGTGGTAAAAAGCCAGCACCACCCTAGATTGTGCCCTTGTCTCTGGTTAACACAAAATAGCTCTGTGTCAGTGAACTTGGGGGTCAGGAGAGACCACGCTTTGCAATGTGGGCAACCTCACATGACCACACTCAGTGAAGCAAGGATGAGATTAATATTCACACAATTGCTATGAGAAAAGTCTTACAAACTGTGATGTAAAACATAAATGTCACTGTGTGTGGCTCGTGAAGTCCTTAACTTTTCTTGGGTATGAATGACGTAAAAGCCATTGTTTGAAGCGGCAGTATCAAGGGAGGGACTCAGTCTGCTGGGCAAATAAATGTGGATGCTAAGAATTGCAGTGAGAGCCCCACCCTGAAGTTAAAGAGGGTCTGGAGGTAGCGTCTGGAGGGACAGGATGAGGGCAGTGGTTGTGGATGATGGACAAGCACTTTCTGGAACTGAGAAACATAAAAATACCCCCAAAGGGAAAAGTTAAAAGTCTGGCTTTAGAAATGGCCAACTTTGGAGCTGGATTTAGAAAGTGCAGCAACTTCAGTGGGAGTGAAGATCAGACAGAGGAGAGAGACAAGACTGAGCAGAGCTGAGGACCACGTCTGGATGTTGTTCCAGGGGCCACTGAAGGTTTTTCCTGGAAGGCCTGGACACTGACAGGGAAGGGACTGAGCCAGGGCAGAAGTGGAGAAAGCAGAGTGAGTGCAGCAGCCCAGAGGACAGGCGTGAACTGCCCGGCACTGTCTTCCCAGGTCACTTCTTCCAGGTGTTTGTTTCAATCCAAAGAGCCGTTCTGCCTTTGTGCTGACTTTCTAACTAGTTGCGACAACCCTATTTCCAATCCAATCAGCAAAATCGTACCCTCTCCTAGAGATAATAAGCTCTCCAATCAACCCAAACATGTTCCATAGGATGAAGAGAACAATTAGCGTCCCAGCTCCAAAATCTGTTTTGCAGCAAGCCTTCTTAGAATTGAAAGGCTAAGGAAGTTATGTTATCAAAATACCATATCCACTTGTTCTTGACCCTTCAAAGAGAAATCACAGATCCATGGGGGCTCAGAAACAGAAGGCGTGGGCACTCCTGGGACCTGCTGAGCAGTGCCTGGCTTTCCTCACAGTGGGAAGCCCCTTCATAGGAAGGCAGTGAGTGCCATGGCAGAAGCAACCTGGGGGAATTAAGAGGAATTACTTTTTAAAGTGATAACTGATATTTATAATAGCACAGGTTTGGATTTCTAGTGTGTTAAAAGGAGAAATGAAGCTCTTCACTCAGAATCACATCTGAGATGTTAAAAGGAAAAAGAGCTCAGAGACAACAGCCCCAGTGTCTATGAAGGTGGTTCCCTCCGGTCACATAATTCCCTCAATGTGCAGCTGTCTGTGGCTGAAGCCATCACGGCCCTCTGACCTTCTCCTCCCAGCCACAGGCAACCAGCTAAGGAGCAAGGACATCTAATTTTTGAACTAAAAATGCAGTCAAAAATAACGAGGCACTGTGTGCTCTGTTTTTAAGTTATCTTTAATATGTTGCTTTTTATAACCACAGTAACTGACCTCTTGATAAGATTCCAATCACAGTCTCAGAGGTTGTGTTTGTATGAGAAAAAGGATGTAGTCAGCAAACAGATGAAATTAGAAGGAAGTTTAGAAACTGTCTGTCTCAAGGGCAGAAGGTTAGCCAAGGTTGAGGGGAAGTGGGAAACCTGGACTCCACTGGGGGAAGGAAGCCAGTGTGGGTCCCAGTGATACCGGATTTTTGATACTGAATTTCCAGGCTCTCAGTCTCGGCGGTTTGAAGAATGAAGCGACAGACCACAGGATAGGTTTTATTCAACAGGTATAAGCGTTACAGCTCTTATAACAAGCCAAACCTCTTTGTAGAGTAGGATTAGCAGTAAAATAGGTTTTATAATACGAGTGTTACAGCTCTTATAAAGGAGCAAACCTCCTTGTAAGTGTTTACAGCTCTTACAAAGGGGTGAACCCCCTTGTTAGTGTTTACAGCTCTTACAAATGGGCAAACCCCCTTGTGACTGTTTACAGCTCTTACAAAGGGGCGAACCCCCTTGTGACTGTTTACAGCTCTTACAAAGGGGC
>NW_003852518.1:5420431-5489705 GCF_000181295.1 Otolemur garnettii
AACCCCCTTGTGACTGTTTACAGCTCTTACAAAGGGGCGAACCCCCTTGTGACTGTTTACAGCTCTTACAAAGGGGCAAATCTCATAGAGCAGGATACAAGTGTTACAGAGCCAAACCTCTTTGCTCTTCTGCTCTTTTTCCTGAGATCTGCCCAAGTCTGTGCTCAGGGTCTCTGGCTTATATAGAGGCAGTTGTCCAGTGAGCTTTTGGGTCTTGAAAATAGAATAATCATGAATAAGTTTTGAAAACAGACCAATCAGGGATGCACTGGAGGAATTGCCAGAAGTCCATGTGAGGAGACAGCACGGCGCCAGTGTCTTTCCCCACACGTGTTTGGTTTTTTTGGCTACTGGAGCCTCTGTTGGTGGAGGGAAGCTCCCCCTTTTGCTCCAGCCTGCTGGTTTCTGTGCCAGCTGCCGCCAAGGCAGAGCCGGCAGGTCCTCTAGCGCCGCTCTACTGGAGCCTTTGGTGGGGGAGGGAAGCTCCCATCCACTTGTTCCAACCTGCCGGTTCCTCTGCTGCCACCAAGACAGAGGTGGCAGGTCTCCAAGCCCCGCTTGGCTGAGCTGGCTGGGTGTCACTATTCCGGTATCACCAGTGCCTCCACTCTGGGGACTCACCAACTCCTCTTCCCCGTTAGCTTTTCCTATGAAAATTAGTGGATTCTATATTCCAATTCAGGGAGAAATATGCTATCTGAGTCACACTGCAGTGCTGGATTTAATCCCATGTCGATCTGCTACCCCTGCTCTGTGCCAGGCATTGTGCTGGGCACATGCTGTGGAAGATGGCACACAAGTGAAGGTCGCCTTCTTGTCTGGTCGAAGCACACACATGTGCACAAATACACACACAAACACATGCATGAGGGTAACCATGTGTGCACACATGCACACACATACACAAATGCATGTGGGCACACACATACATGCACACTCACATGTACACACATGCACACTCACATGTACACACAAGCATATATGCACACTCACATGTACACACAGACACTCACAGGTACACACAAGCACATATGCACACTCACATGTATACACATGCACACTCACATGTACACACAAGCACATATGCACACTCACATGTACACACATGCACACTCACATGTACACATAAGCATATATGCACACTCACATGCACACTCACATGTACACACAAGCATATATACACACACACAGAAGCACATATACATGCACAGCAATGTCATCTGTGGTACAAGACAATGTCTTTTCCCCACCATCATCATAGCCCACACCTGTGTTTGCCTCAAAGTGTGGCTTTGATGAAGATGGGCTGGGCAGCCACACATGGGAAAATGAAATGACCTCAGGGAGAGGGATGGAAGTTTGCACTGGGCCATGAGAATCTTGAGCTCATCTGTAGGCAGATGTCTGACAGCAAGGTCCAGGTGGAGAAACACCCTCCAAATGTTCTAGAACCAGAGGTGAATGCATTCAGAAGTGCATTCTAGTGAATGATGCTAGAAGTGCTTCGCAGATGGGGGCAAGGCTGGCAGCCTGGGGGGAAATGAGCAGGTTGGCGTCTCTCTGCCCTGTGACCGCACCTGCCCTCAGGAAGACACAGCAGGGAGCATGCTGCCATGCCCAGTACTGGCCAGGCTGCAGACAGCAGATCTTATTTTGCTGCAGGGCAGAAAGTAGATGCAATAAATTCAGAGAGTAGGTGACAGGATAAAAATGTCTAGGTTGATAAATGGTGAATTTTCAAGGAACATTTCTGAAGGTGAACAGATTGCTACTTAAGATAAAGAGGCGCCGGCTCGGGGCAATTCCCGGCAGCAGTCTGTCGGCCCTTCTGGGGAAGAGACTCAAGCACTGAGCAGAGGGCAGCCCATTGGCTGCCATGTCTCTCCCTCTATCTCTTCTTTCCTTGCACTCCTGCCCCCAGCCCACCGAGTGCTACAGCAGGACCCTGAGTGGAGAGTAAGGGGAAGCTCCAGCAGAACAGGCTGGGAGATCACTTCTGTGACCAATTCCATAGGCAGGTGGCAATGCTGAGGATGGAAAGGGAGAAGGTTTTGACAAAAGCCTGAGAGTAAACAGTTAGTGTGAGTTTATGTTATAAACATGTATTACAGTATAGAACTGATCCAGAAAGGGCACAACTGGTGAGTGAGCGGCTCCCAGGGACTGGTCAGGGCACAGAACATTATTACTGCTTCTGCCGCCTCCTTGGAGGACCATAACCATTGGTCACTTCTGTTTGAACTTTAACTCAGTGGAGTCATATGGTTTGGTTCTGTCACTGAACATTGCATCTGTGGTATTCATCCTTGGCGTCCTGTGAAGAAGTACTTCATTATTTTCCGTAGCTGTAGAGCATCCCCATGTATGAATACAACAAAATACAGCTACCTGTTAAATGTTGATGGATATTGAGTCCTTTGAAGCTGGGGGCATGAACGTATTTGGAATGTCTATTGCTAGAGGTGCATATGCAAGTCCATTGACAAAACACCCAAATTATGATGGCTGGAGCAGTGTGCATGTGCTCATCTTCCGTGGAGAATGACAAGGAGCTGTCAAAGTGGTGGCACCGAAGTGCACACCTGTCAGACACATGCTGCCTCCGGCAGTGAGATACGAGGAAGCTGGGGCGCTGGCTTCTTCTGTGAAAAGCCGACCCTCGGGAAAACAACTCACTTCTGGGACCTCAGTTCTTTCCCCAGATGGGGGCTCAGGTACCATTAATTTTTCTCTAATTCTAGAAGACACACTTTTATTTTATGTCTATTCAGGGACTCTCTCTCTTTCATATACATACACACACACACACACACACACATACATGTAAATATCTATAATGAAGAAAGCATGTTATAAAGCACTAAATTTGAGAGATTGAACACATACTTTTACACTGGTGGTAAAAACACATGGGTTTTGCTTTAGAATGCAAGGTTTTCTTATTACTCAAACACCTGGGAAAAAATGATAGCATTAAGGAGACATTAAAATTGACTATGATGAATTAAAAAACTTAAATTACAGGCATACAAAGAACAAAGTAAAATGCCTCTTTCTGCAAAAGTACTTGAAATGTTGGCATAAAATGATGCTTAAACATGAAACCTCATTTATTTACACTTCTTAGGTAGAGTATTGTGACATTTTATGGTTAGAAGCATGATTTCCTCATGGCAGGGGCCCACATGACCTTTCTGAAAGTGTCACTTGGACCCTCAGACATGTGTTGTCATGATTATGTCTTGTGGAAAATCATGAGACCTTTTCACATAATCAATGTAGAAAATCATTACTATCTATTTCTGGAAGAGGAGAATGAATGCCTAAATGTCATTAGTAGTGTGGTACAGACTTTTTACAGTCTTCCCTGCCCCCAGCTTAGTCTTGACCCTGGAAGAAGAGGAAAATAGCTTCACAGAGACACTGGTGCTGGAAGTGAATTGCAATGCAGGATTCATATAGACATAAGGATGGTAGCGAGCAGCATGGCTGGAGCTCCCTGAGCTGTGGGTATGTAGGTATTCCACCAATCTGCCCGATATACAAGATACAAAGGACCTCAGCAAAAGAGGGAAACTTGTTCATATTGCAGCACAGACCTATGCAAATGACAGGAGAAGACATTGCCGGGACCTCAGCAGAATTCTGGTAGTTTTCAATCATGTTGGGGGCCTGTTAACTTTGTTCCACTTTGTTTGTTTTCCCATGAAGCTTCCCAGTGAGATTTTTGTAAAGGAAATGTTCAAGAATTCCTGTAGCCCATGTCTCTTTACCTACCATCCACTAAGATTGCTCTTGAGATAAACAACAGAATATAAAATCTGGAAAAACTAGATTGGGAATAAGCCACATATATGCCATACTCAACCTATACTACTATAGTACCTACACTACTCAACCTTTTCCAAAACATAGATGGAATACTACCCAATACATTCTATGAAGCAAACATCACCTTGATACCCAAACCAGGAAAAGACTCAACAAGAAAAGAAAATTATAGACCAATATCACTAATGAATATTGATGCAAAAATATTCAACAAGCTCCTAACCAACAGAATTCAGCAACACATCAAACAAATCATACACCACGACCGAGTGGGTTTTATCCTAGGATCTCAAGGATGGTTCAACATATGTAAATCTATAAACATAATTCATCATATAAACAAATTAAAAAACAAAGACCATATGATTCTCTCAATTGATGTAGAAAAAGCTTTTGATAATATCCAGCATCCCTTCATAGTCAGAACACTTAAGAAAATTGGTATAGAAGGGACATTTCTTAAACTGATAGAGGCCATCTATGGCAAACCTACAGCCAATATTGTATTGAATGGAGTTAAATTGAAATCATTTCCACTCAGATCAGGAACCAGGTAAGGTTGCCCATTGTCTCCACTGCCCTTTAACATCTTTGGAAGTTTTAGCCTTCGCAATTAGGGAAGAAAAGGTGATTAAGGGCATCCATATAGGGTCAGAAGAGATTAAACTTTCACTGTTCCAGGATGATATGATAGTATATCTGGAAAACACCAGGGATTCTACTACAAAACTCTTAGAAGTGATCAAGGAATATAGCAGTGTCTCAGGTTACAAAATCAACACTCATAAATTTGTAGCTTTTATATATATCAACAGCAGCCAAGCTAAAAAAAAAAAAAAACAGTCAAGGACTCTATTCCATTCACAGTAGTGCCAAATAAGATGAAATATTTGAGATTTTACCTAACAAAGGATGTGAAACATCTCTATAAAGAGAACTATGAAACTGTAGAAAAAGAAATAGCTGAAAATGTTAACAAATGGAAAAACATACCATACTCATGGCTGGGAAGAATCAACATTGTTAAAATGTCCATACTACCCAAAGCAATATATAACTTTAATGCAATCCCTATTAAAGATCCACTGTCATATTTTAAAGTTCTTGAAAAAATAATACTTCATTTTATATGGAATTAGAAACAACCTCAAATAGCCAAGAAATTACTCAGGAATAAAAACAAAACAGGAAGAATCATGCTACCAGACCTCAGATTATACTATAAATTGATAGTAATTAAAACAGCATGGTACTGGCACAAAAATAGAGAGATAGATGTATGGAACAGAATAAAGAGCCAACAGATGAATCCAGCTACTTACCTGATCTTTGACAAGCCAAGTAAAAACATTGAGTGGGGAAAGATTACCTATTTAACAAATGGTGCTGGGCAAACTGGCTGGCAACCCGTAGAAGCCTGAAACTGGACCCACACCTTTCACCATTAACTAAGATAGACTCTCAGTGGATTCAATATTTAAAGTTAAGGCATGAAACCATAAAAATACTAGAAGAACATGTAGGGAAAACACTTGAAGTAATCAGCCTGGGCGAAAATTTTATGAGTACCCCCCAGGCAATTGAAGCAACGTCAAAAATACACTATTGGGACCTGATAAAACTAAAGAGCTTCTGCACAGTCAAGAACACAGTAAATAAAGCGGGTAGACAGCCCTCAGAATGGGAGAAGATATTTGCAGGTTATGTCTCTAACAAAGAATTAATAACCAGAATCAATAGAGTCTATAGGCTGTGAGCCTGTCTTCTTCAGAGAACTTTCTATTCAAATCCCTTGCCCACAATGAGATGGGATCACTTGTTCGTTTCTCCTAATACATTTGAGTTCTCTGTGGATTCTGGTTACCAAACTTCTGTCAGAGACATAACCTGCAAATATCTTCTCCCATTCTGAGAGCTGTCTGCTTGCTTTACATACTGTGTTCTTGGCTGTGCAGAAGCTTTTTAGTTACTGGGACCTGGTAGATTTTCTATCTTTAATTCTTAGAGAGAATTGCAGCCTAGAACTATGGCTCTGGCCAGTTGTGGTGGCTCAAGTCTGTAATCTCAGCACCCTGGAAGGCCGAGGCAGGTAAATCACTTGAGCTCACTATTTCAAGACCAGCATGATCACAAGTGAGACCTTGCCTCTAAAATATAGCCAGGCATTGTAGCAAACACCTGTAGTCCCAGCTACTCCAGAGGCTGAGGCAACTGTCCTCTTCTCAAATGAATTTGCTATCTTCTGACCCATAAAAACACACACATGAAAATGAAAATGCAGTTCATAAGGAATGTACATCTTTGCATTTTGCTTTTAAAAACATCATCTCATTTGTGAGTATTTTTGTACATTGTTATTTTTTCTGTTTCTTTCTGTGTGTCAGTCTATCAATCAGTTCAAAATTGGGACTCAGAGGAAGGCTAACAAGGCTAAACTGGATAATGTAATAATATACACATATGATAAAGTGGAGCCAAAGGTGACATTCTGTGTCTATTGAATTGAAGTTAAAGATCATTCTTAGAATTTTGTGAGATTTTTATGAATCCAATTTTCATTTTGATATTATATAAAGCATAAATAAAAATGCAAGCATATTCTGGATTATATGATCCAAGTATCTTTATTTACCACTGCCTTGCAATTTGTACTTCTGTTCAAGGTTGCTTTGTTGTTGATTATACTTAATCAGAATCAACCACTTAAAACAGCAGAGAGGCAGAGTATTAGGAGCTAACCCAACTGCAGTTTATATGGCCAGGATTTATATTAAGATTACAAAAAAATCTAACTTTTAAGGAAAAAAATCAAAATTACATTTGCTCTTGCTTTTCTTCTGCTTTGACTGGACTGTGTTGTAGGATATGAACTATGTGCATGTATTGAATTTAGGATTTTTTGTGTGTGAGTTTCACTATATGAATATTTACATATTCAATCCATGGAAAGTTTCCAAGATAGTAAAGAAAGTTCTCATGTAACCAGTTCCTACCTTGGATAACATCTTACATAATCATAGTCATACAATATCAAAACCAGGAGATGACACTGGAGCAATTCATTTTGCAGGTGCTTGTGTGTGTGTGTGTGTGTGTGTGTGTGTGTATTGTTTCATCTCATATGTAGATTCATGTAACCACCACCACCACCAAAATACAGAACTGCTCCATGACTACAAAAATCTCCTTCATACTATCTAGTGAATGTTCCATGGGTGCTTGAAAGAGATGTATATTTTACTATTATTGGGTGCAGTATTCTATGCGTACAAATGTCAGTTAGATTCTGTTGCTTGGTGGTGTTTTTAAGTTAAAATTATCCCCCTTAAAATGCCAATAATTCTGAGCTAAGGCTGATAAACTCTAAAATATCCATTAGCTTTCTTTGGTCAATAAAGCACAAAAAATCTGTGGCATGAAACAATAACAATTGTCCTCCTCATCCAGAGGCTTCAGCTCTTCTAAGTTTGTTTTAGCCAGACTCATTCATAGGTCTGGGGAACTGAGGGTTGGCTGAACTAGGCTAGACTCAGCTGGGTGACTTCATTGCTCATACCTCTCATCCAATTCCTGGAACCAATGGGCTACCATAGCCTTTTGAGTCTCCTGGTGATCTCTGCTTGCTTCATGTCTGGAATAGCTTATTGGCTGAGACCATTCACATGACAAGAATACCACATGGTTGGAGAATTCAGGAGCCTCTAGTTGGTGGACTTGCAACTGTACATGGTGGAGAGCAAGGATCAAGATTCTGAGGAATAATGGGACCATGAATACAATCTACCACATCTGACATTAATTATTTGCATGTTGTATATTTTCCCTTTTAAAATATTGCATGAGGTATGTATGACAAGCACAGCAATTGAATAAAGGAGGGAGGCAATAGGTTAACATTTAAGATCTTGGCGCTGCAATTTATGTCACTTGTCTAACACACACGTGCTGTAATAACAGTTAACAGGAAAGTAACTTTTAAGACAACAGCTATATTTATTAAATGTTTCATAAAATGCTCATGAGTAATCCAAGCATATTTGTTAGAAATAAATGAAATTAATAACTATAATGAGATACAGGTGCATTAATATACTTTTCAGCAATAATTATATTTTATAACATGTCTGTTTAAAAATACCTTCCAAAATACTTTTGATAATTTGAAACATTGAAGTTATCTTGAGTTACTTTAAATGACAGATATTTATTAAATAGATTATTCCCAAGTAAGATAAAGTACTGGAACATTAATTGCTGAACATAAGTTTGTGCACTTTTGACCTCTAATTTTTCTGAGAAACTGAAGATACTGGGTCTGATAATAAACATTTTTTTGCCACATTGAATAATCACAGTACGAGAAAGCATATGCCTCTGGAAAAGTAAGTGGTATATTAATACACTTGCTCATGTATTAAGACTACAAAATGTTTATGGATGTGAGTTCACTGTTGCCAACTTACTCATTTTAACTGGACATTACTGTTACTAAGGATGAAGAATTCCAATCAATTTATGTAAATTAACTACAAGAATTAAAATTGGTAAAAGAAATAGTTATATGGACAAAATATAAAAGGAAAGTAAGATTTTTTGGTAATTATCATTATTATTATTTATCATGGGGAATCACTGAGGGTACAAAGAGCAGGTTACACTGCTTACATTTGCTGGGTTTTGTCCCTCCAATAATCAAAAAAGGTAAGAGTATAAAGCATGTGCTTTTGTTAAGGAAAAGGAGAATAATTTTTTTTTGTAAAGTAGTAAAATGTTTTTTAAAGCTTGTTTCAGTTGAAGAAAGAATAAATTAAATGACAAAAGCTTGAATGGATGTAGAAAGTTTTAAAGTGGGAAAAAGAGATAGGGAAACAGAATATTATCTCATATGGTCAAGCTGGATACAATTAAATGGATTTCTCATAAGATTTTTGAATAAGTTTTTACCTCAATACTGTACCAGGGTAAAACTAGAGTTTGATTTTTTTTTTCCTCTCTACTGAAAGGACAAAGTTTTCTTGGATTATTAGTCTGTTCTTAAAAAGAGATTGTAAAGGTTTTTTCTTATCTATTGAGTAAATCACTTAGGAAACTGGGATTCTGTGTTTTATCAAAATAATTTTCAGGGCCTCATTTTCTCTTTTTCAGGTGTCTTATTATTTAAGAAAAGCAGTCCTTCTCAATATTGAAAGAGCTAAGATATTTTTAAAATCTGTAACTTTCTGTATTTACCCTTAAAATCTTTCATAGTCACTTTGGCTAAATAGATAATTAATTATTATTTCATAGTGATCTGTGAATCAAGAGTTCAACTTTTTGATATTTGACAACTTTCCCCAAATCACATTCTTAATAAAATCAGTTTTTACCACAAGCTGATTTTGGCATTTCCCAGAGGACCTATGGCAAACCTCAAGGGATCTCTTTTCTTGGTTTATAAAAACAGAGATGTTATACTAATTATGTACATTATCTATGTATACGTATATATGTATATTTACATACCTAACACATATATTAGATGTACATACTTTATATGCTAAATTATATGGGAAGCATTGTCAAACAAGAAGTGAGATTTAATCTTCTTGAGTTATACACATTTATATGGGTGTACATTACTAAAATAAGTATTTCTAAAATTGTATGAAATTCCTAGAAATTTGTTGTTATCTTTGCTGCCACAATATAACCTGGCACAATGTTATCAGTTGTAATTCAAGTTATCAGAAAATGTTGTATGTATGCCACAGAAGTAAGCAAATTTCCTTGTAAATTATGTTAAAATGAATCAAATCATTAATCAAGGTCATTTTTGAGCCCTTCATCACTCACAGATTTTGTTTTATCCTGATGCCTTTCTGAAAACTCCTGCAATAAGGTACAGGTCAAAGCAAAGTGCTTCATCTTTAAACAGAAGGAGGAGGAAGAAGAGGAGGGAGAGTAAGAGGAAGAGAAAGATTTGCAAAGCTCTAGTGGAGAAACTAAGCTAAGTGAATTCACAAGAATTTATTAAATGGAACTAAATACATGGAAGAGAATAATTTTAATTTTTAATTTTAATTTTTACATATTTTTGTTTAAAATATTGTTGGTTCTTCAATGTTTTATTTTCCATGTTTGAAAAACTCCTCTTTTTTCTTTTCTTTTAAACTGCCTATGGATCATAGCCAGACCATAGATCATACATTGATAAAGAATAATAAGCCATTTATCTTTTTCTTTCTACCTGATAGATTGTTCTCAGGAACAAATTGAAAACATTTGTTATATTACCAAAGCTTTGAGTAGAATGTCATGTTTGAAAATAATGTACATAAAACTAGACATAGGCAGTTAGTTTTAAGAGACTATGGTTAATTTCATGGAGATAATGCTTACAAAGACCTCCTGGAACACTGACCTGGTACCTGATATATAAGTTCCCAGCCTTAGGATGAGTAAATAAGGTTATTTCTTGGAAGGACCAGGAATCACAGAATATTTTAGAGACCTTGAGAAGAGGAAAATCCACCCAACTTCACAAATATTTCAGGAGGAATCTAATAATGAGTTGTTGGTTTGGCTTGTTAGCCTCAAGAAGCTTTTAAAGGTAAAATCTGAGAGTCATTACAAGGTCTAGAAAAGTTTTTAAAAAGAGCCTATATGGTCAATTACCATTACCTGTCTAGTTGCTCTTAAGTAAATAATCAAGAAAAGTTTGATGAGATTAGATTTATTTTGCAAACAAAAATGTTTCACTTGGATTATTTTTGATAGGTGCATAAATGATTAAAGAGAGAAATTATTTTTAAATGAAAACTAGAACCTATTTTGTGGGCATTCACTGTCTCTCTGTAAACTGGGTCTTGCTTTTTTTGTGCTTTTTGTCAGTAACTAACATTTCTTATTTTTCTCTTACTCTCTTTAATTGGCACCACTAAGAACTACACCTTGACTGGCTTGATCCTTACTGAGACTATCTAAAGCCCCATAAGTTAAAGTATGATGCACTCATGCTGTTCTTTGAGAAATAACCATGACTGTGACATGGATGTACAGGCCATTGTCAGAGATATTCCACAGTACAAGTCAGGATATTTTCCAGATTATCAGTGCTTCCCTCACTCCAGCTTCTAAATATGTTTTAATCCCAACACACAGAAATCTTCTTGACTAACTTCTGGACTCAAAAACAAAGATGATAATTTGCTTTAAACATTAATCTTTGTTTTTGTTTATTTTCATATAAATTCCCCTTATTTGATGCCACCTTAGGTATATGCTCCACTCCCACCTTCACTGCCACCTCCTGAGATGAGATACAACTGTTTAACTGGCTGGCCTAATCACAGGACTGATAGACTCATTCAATGAGGCAATGAAGCAGTGTACCTACATTTGTTCTTTTCTCTGTACTCATACTTATTCTAGTCTGTGCTTTTCTCCATATTTGCAGATCTCTTAAGTCACAATTTTTTTTACCTCAATTTCTAACCTAATTCTTTCTCTATAGCTACCAAGTCAATTTTAATATGAGAAACTCAAAAGTTTCAAATGAAGGAATGAAAAGGATAATAATATGCTAACCCAAGAAATGCCATTTTGGCATAAAGATGGTTTTAATCTAAAAACAATTGAGAAAAAAAGGACTTCAGATAAAGGTCTTTACCTTCCTTTATTTGCTAAAAAGTATGGTATAAATTTACATTTGTGAAGGTGACCTCTGTCCCTGGAAGGGAAGAATAATTCTCAATAACCAGAGAAAACTCTATACTATTATCAGCCCAGAGACCAAATCAAAAGTAATCTCCATGACAAATCTTAGAAAAATAAGCGTTATCTTTTATTGTTCCCTCATATATTTATCCTCCCACAATTTTCCACACCTAGAAGCTCAAAACCCTCTTCCTTTGTCCTTTGGTTTCACCACACATTTATTGCTTTCTTAAAAATCATATAAACCTCTAAGTCTGACTGCCTCTTTCAACTTTCATTTCATTTCTCTAAGCCCCAGCCCCATACATATAAAATAAGTTTTTTTCCTCCTGTCAATTTGTCTTTAGTAGTTTAATTTGTAGGGTCCCTGTTATTGAACCAAAAAGTTAGAGGAAAAAGGGTCCCCCCCCACCAAATCACAAAACTCCATTTACTTCAATCCGTTACTTACTTAAATAGATTTTTATAGAAGAGTTGAGTTAGCACTAAGGATGTCTTGTCATTGCACTGACTTTTCCCCATTGTCTCTACTTCTCTCTTTTTCTCTCCTTACCCCAAATTCAGCCTCCTCTACATTGCCTCCAATGGAGCAAGTTTACATATACGGTACAAATTCCATAAACATGTGGGCTCCTGTAAATTCCCTAGATCCTCCCAGCGTTCACCTATATCAAATGCACAATTTACACAAACACTGTCTCTTCCAGGAGGGAGTCTGGGACTTGGTACCATTTTATTATTTCATACCAAAAACGATAATAAAATTCAGGTCAAAGACTTGCTCTAAACATTAGAGCTGATGTTAAATTAACAAAATATTGAGACTAATTTCTGACTCTTTAGAAATCATCATTATTGTTAGGATTATTAGTAACAGAAATAATAATTATAACCTTTAGAAATTAAATATCAGGACAAAAAACACTATTGGCAAAACATTTAACAGGGAAATAAGGAGGTGATCAAGACATAAAATATAAAATATGTTCCTTCCATTTCTTTAACACAGTAAAGGATTCATTCATAAAGGATGCATTTATTTCTAGATGTGGAAAAGAAAATCTGAAATAAGCACTGGGTTCTTCTCCTGGACCAGCTTTCTTTCTTTATGACCTTGGGTTACTCACTTTTTCTGTAAAGATGAAGAAAAAGATACCATGACATGAGAAACTCTTGGAACTGTGAAGATCTAGCATCTTCAATTTCTCTAGCAGAGTTTTGAGGATCCTGACCCAGCTCCTATCCACACTGTGCCTTCCCACTCCAGAGATGCTCATTCATGATCCCTTTTCCTCCAGCATCTCTCACCTTCACCTAAGCAAATATGCTCCAGCCTTACTAATTCCAGTGCTTTAATTCATCTCAACTGCTGCTTCACTATAAGTCTCTAAGTTAGGCCTCCTCATCCCGGCTCTAAAGACAAAGAAATGGGGGACCAGTAAGAATTCCTTCCCCAGGGCCATGAAAATACAGATCAGATACCTGAGTCCAGGAGCATGGCTTCTAATGCCTCACTATTCAATCACCACCCAATTTCCCATGACTTTGATTCTACCCTCTTTATGTTCCTGAGATGGTTCCACCCATGGGCCCCAGAAATGCACAATCAGCAGAAGCTCCAGGTACATAGACTTGCCTGTAGTCCTGAGGCATATGATCTTTGGTGCTCATATTAGGGGCTCACTAGGGGCAGCATCCTGCCTCATGAGAGTTGGTGTGTTGTGGTCCCAGTTCTATATCATACAAGGATAATGCCCTCCTTCTGAGAAGTGAAGAACTATTCTCTCCCAAAGATCATTTGAGCCAGGCACAGTGTGACCTCATCCCCACAGGTGGAGAGAGCCAATAACAGGAGTAAATTTTCCCTGAGAATTGAGGCCCTGAGGCAAGGGGTAAGTCAGCAGGAAGATGTATAGGAGGGGCTGTGAATGCCCTCACTCCAACCAAGCCTCACAGCTTTGATATACCTCTATGTGGGCAAGACTTAGGAGAAAAAAAGTGAAAATCAACAAATAAGAGATTTCAAAATCAGGATGCTCCTTGACATTTTAGAAATAGAAACAAATATAATTTACTTTCAAAAACTCTGGCAAGTGACTCATAAGAATATCCCCAAGCAAAAAGGCCAATGTTCATTCCTCTTCTTCTTCTTCTTTTTTTCCTCCCCACCTCATCAGTGATCTCAGCCAGCACAGTCAACAGGGCATTGGAGGGCAAGTGATGGGAAACTGTTTACAAGTCAAAGTTCTGTCCCAAATACTTGCTCTGGAAATACCCCATGGTACTACAACTGGACATTGGCAACTCTGTTGAACAATCTCACACAAAAGCAAGCCATGCAACTTTTTGATAACTCTTCAGTGAGCAACAAGATTTGGGGGACACCTTCCAAGTGCAGACCACAGCAATCACCAGGCATAAGGTGCCACTCAGAGCCTTCCTCTTCCAAAGGTAGGGAAGCATTTCTATCATCAGAGCATTAACTCTAAGAAAGCTGGCAACTTAGAATGAAAACTGTGGTCTAATTAGCACATTAGACCACAACTGAAGAAACACAATTGTTAGTTGTTAATTCACAATGTATGTGATAGAGGCAACTAGAGAGGGAGGAGCATTCTAAAGTATATCCATTAGCATTGCTGGGAAGACTGTGGAGAATAGCTTGCCTTTCTCCTTCCCTGTGTATGATGTGCCTAAACCAAAGACAGAATAACCTGCCTGACAGGAAACAGCTTCTTTTTTTTGCATCTCCATGCCCTTAAGACACTGTTTGCCCTACACAGGCATCCTCAAACTATGGCCTGCGGGCTACATGCGGCCCACCGTGGACATTGATCTGGCCCGCCAGCTGTTTTTGCCGCCACTGTCTGTCCTGCTTAGCAGCAGCCATCTCAACCTGGGACCTGCAGTCCGGCCCTCCAACAGTCTGACGGACAGTGAACTGGCCCCTTGTTTAAAAAGCTTGAGGACCCCTGCCCTATAGAGTTTGGAGGGAATTTATAATATCAGGTACAGGTGGGTGCATTTTGCATCCTGGCTTTACTACCAACACCTGCACTGGGTCAGGCACATTAGAAAACATACCCAGAAGTCCTCATGAGTGAGTAGGAATTATGACAACAAGTAGATACACAGAGCATCCTTGGTCTATTGCACAACACATTTGTGAAAATAAGAAAAATTGCTCCCATCCAAGTGGACCATTAGAATCCAGTCCCTGGGCAGTCCCCCTTACAAAGGAAGCCCTGTAGCCTCCCCAGGACCCTCCTGCCCTCTCCAGTCAACATGACTCTGAGATTCCCTGAAGTCTGGGAATCAAGCCCATGGCTCCTTTGGGGTTTAAAGATTTTGTGGATAAACACCACAAGACATAGCAGGGGTTATGAAATCTGATCCTGCTGAAGCTGTGATGACCTCAGAACCTCATGATGCTGTCACCATCACCCATGCTAAACTAGAGGGTCCAAAGAAATCCCTATGGCCCTCTGGTTTAGTCATCTGTCTCATCAGACCCCGTCCCCTTTCAGACACCTGCAATCTCCTTCATTCCTGAGCCAGGGTGGGGACATAGTGGGCAGAAGCCCAGGAAAGGCTGCTGGAGAATCCTGACATCAGCTGGAGAATCCTGAGAGGTGCTGAGAATCTTGAGATCAGCATTCTTACCTGTGTCTAGAAACCCCACCCGCCTGAGGAAAGCACCTCAAGAACCATTCCTACAATGAGTCACAGTGGTAGTTCCATTCTGCACGAGCCAGCAAGGGCACGGTGCCCAACATTAAAGCATATATTTGTGAACGTCAGTGGGCTGGAAATATTAAGCCACTGCTGAATTTTAATGATAACCTAATTTCAAGAGGAAATGATTCCCAAGCATGCTGATTTTTATTGAAACCACAGGAAATGATCATCCTGCCTCCAAGGCCCGCATCAGTCCAGGCTCAGCTGCCTCCCAGTTTGGGCTCATGTTGCACTCCCATGTCTGGCTTCGTGCACTGGTGGTCACAGCATAAGAAGAGCAGAGGAAGGAATTTGACTCAACCATGAATGTTAGATGCCAACAGGCAGTGACTGTGTTTATTCACTCACTTCTTTCCAATGGACAACTCTGTATTGAGTGTGCTGTAAGCCAGGCAGACATTGGCTGAGCAAAGGTCAGGCAAAGTGAGTTCAGATATGCCAAGGTCAGTGTGAAAAGCCACCAGGCTGCACATGGGAGGTGCAAGGGTAAGGAAGAGCCCCTAACTTGATAAGACGTAGGCACCATCTGTAGACTCCACCCAAAGCAAAAATGAGGCAAGTGAGAGTTTTGTTTCCATCTTGAAACAATAAAAGTACATTATTTGCTCTTAAGTTTTTGAAATTGCAAGCCCTTGAAACTGAATCTCAGTATCATCTAATTTTATCAAATGAAGCATTTGAATACCAGATTTCACCCCCAGTCTGTCTTATTTTCAATTTCTTTTCCGTTGAAAGGCAATGGAGCACAAACATAACCCCTGCTGGAAAACCAAGCAAAGTATTATGAGAAAATAGTGTTCCAGATGAGTCAAGAAAGATCACATATTCTTGTAGATTCTGTAAACTGGTTTTTTAAATTAAAACAGATGTTGCTGTCTTTGCCCCCCAAAATGTGATTATTGAATAGCTATAAGAATTCACATGTACTCATTACTATGACCACAAGAAAACACATGTTTTCACATATGTAATTTTGCAGTATGCGTGGGGAAGACACTGAATTAAAAGAAAGTATTAAATACTTTTAGTTACTAAACTGAAAGGTGCTAAATAGAACACTTGTCATTTGAAGGAACCTCCCTCTGGGCCCCGAGTAGATCTTGACTTGGGTTAATTTTTTCTTTGCATTTCTTTCTACTCAGAGTCTTGTGGGCACAGAACCCCCTCCTGCCTGTGCTCTTCCAGCCTCCTTCAAAGCTGTTCTCTTGGAAATTCCTCCTTTACCTTACAATATTAAGCCAAGTCCTGGAGAGCAGGGGAGGGGCAAGACTTCATCCAACACTGGTTTTTCTCCACCCACAAAGCTGTGGAATGTCTAATAGACCAGAAAGGCCAGTGAATTTGAACCAGAACTTGGGGCTGAAGAGTTGATTCTTTTCTTAAGGAGAAAAGTGCATTCTTGTAAAACTGGCTTCTTTTCCACTCTTCAAAGCATCATGCTACCAGGCACCTGTGATGCAGGGTGTGAGAAGCATTTATACCCTGAGAACACCCTGAAACATCTGTCACCAAGTGACTTCCTCAGGACATGTCCCCTCCAGGGTCTCCCACTTTATAGGTGACTTTAGTGGCTATATATAGGTCAGCATTATCCTCTCTCAAGGGCTGAGGTTAGGAGTTACACCTAATAGAACTTTGGCTGTGTGCTGGGGAGGAAAGCAGACTGGCCACTGGGAAGGTCCGAGCTGCCATCAACCACAGGAGGGGAATTTTCCCTCTCAGATTCTCTATTCACTTTTATTCTGGGCACTAATCCTTAGAGAGAAAGAATTATATTGTTCTCTCTTTCTTCCCACTTCAATCTAAACTGCATTCTTTCATAAACAAACATGTTTTAAAACCACAGAGGCTCATGTTAAATTTCTTGGGAAAACAGAAACACATAACCGCTGCAGTGGGACGTGTCTGGAAGGAGCACCTGGGGGTGTTAGTACAACCTATGGGCCAGGCTGGTCTCACAACACAGAAACCACATGTCTCCGCAGGGCTGGGCAGAGGCTGGAGGGGATGCACAATTCACCAGCATTCTTTGTGAAGGATTCCTGCTGTCCCAGGAACCTCATCTTTCTTCACTAGCTCAGAGCTGCCTATGAAACATCCCTTGGTGAGAGGCCCCAATACTCCTGTCCACAGCTACCTGCATTCAAGCTTTGCCAATCTACGGGGCCATTTTTCATTTTATACTTATTGCCTGGTTACTTAAGACAGCCACAGCAGAAAGGCCAGTGGACATCAGTCCCTTTCACAACTAGAGAAACTGAGGTAACAAAGCCATCCCTTCTACAACAGCCTTCTTGGTTCCAAGATCCTAAACACACAATGCCACAATGAAATAAAACTGACATGGCCACTTTCTAAGGCCCAAACTGTTGAGTGTTTTCCATGGTGATAATAGTGAATGTACAAGAATCTTTAATGGACATGGGGAAATGATTTTAAAATTATATTTATAGTGAAAAAGGCAGGATGAAAAATAAATACCGCTGTAGAGACAGCTATGAGCAGGGTGCTCCTCACACCCCATGTGAGACATGTAAGTGAGACTAAAGCCAGGCAGGCCACTCTTCTCCTCAACTGTTCACTGACCATCCTTTCATTCAAGGGAAGAGCCTGTAAGCTTCCTGCAATGGTTAATTTCAGGTGTCTACTTGTGTGGATAAGAGATACCTAGATAGCTGGTAAGACATTATTTCTGGGTGTGTCTGTGAGGCTAGTTTTGGAGAATATTGTGTGAGTCAGCAGACTGAGTGGGGGACAGCCACCATCAATGTGATGGGCACTGTCTAATCATCTAGGGGTTCAGAGGGGAAAAGAAATGCAGAGGAAGAGTAGAATCTTACTCTCTTTTCCCCAAATCCCAGATGCCCTTTTGCCCGTGGACTTCAGAACTCCAGGCTCCCCAGCCTGTGGACCTCAGGACTCTCACCAGAAGTCTCTGGGTTCCCAAGCCTTCTGTATTGGGCTTCCTTGCTTCTGAGGCTTCCAGGTTTATATTAAACCACATTTTTGGCATCCCTGGGCCTCCAGATTGTGGACGATCTATCCTGAGACTTCTCACTCACCATAACATGTAAGCCAATGCCCCTAATAAATCTTCTCATATATCTACAGTAAAAAGAGATATCCTACTGGTTCTGTCGCTCTGGAGAACTCTAATGCCTCTGACCTCTTTGACTCTTCACTTGGCTTCCTCGCACCTGTTCTGGGCAACCCTGGGCTGCCCCTACTTGAAAGTCCCTCCCCAGGACACTGGCTAGACTGCCCCTGGTGATGCTTGCCCTGAATATGGGAAACTGAATTCCTTCCCACTGAGGCCCTCAGGCCCCCATTCAGCCCTGCTTTGCCTATACCACCAGCATGACATATTATTAACTTGTCTTTTATGTCTAAGGTTGTTTTGTCTATGTAAGAGAATATAACTGCAGGAAACAGTGATCACAACGCTCTTAATCTCTTTTGTTCACTTTATCCCTTTGGTAGAACTTGATGGCAGATAGTGATAAAATGATGCTGACCCTATTAAAATAACTAGAAAGGTTATGGTTACATAGCTGAAAAGGTACATACGGTATAAAATGCTATGTGGAAGGTGATACCATTTTAGAAACTGTTATTTATTACCTGACTATTTGATTACATTTGATTATTGATTTTTTTCTTCTTTATATATCACATAGCTCATTTTTCCATACATAATTTCAAGCTTTTCTTTCTTCATCAATAAAATAGTATAGTATTTATCTTATTATTTATTTCTTATGTATTGTTTAATTGAACAAATATTTATAGAATATTGATTTTTCTGCCATCAAGGTAAAGAGGTACAGAGTGGGAATTGTGGGAAGATGGTTGACTAGAAGCAGTTTTCGCCAGAGGCTCATGCCCAAAGGGAGAGATATTGGACTGAAGTGGATGGAAGCCAAATGAGAGGGGCTCCGCACTGAGAAGACAGCATGACGTACACACCATGCGGGCTGAATCAAGCAGCAGAAACAAGAAAGTGGAAGAAAAACAACACTGCACTTGTGGCACTGAAAGTAGTGAAGTGTGGATTCATCAGGGACAACCTATCAATTCAACTAAAAAAGTATAATCAACATATTTCAAAAGAGAAAAAGAGGAAGAAGCTGAAAATACTTGTGAGGAAGAATCAGCTGAAGAACTCTGGCAACATGAAAAATCAGAGCAGATCAATACCTCCTGGGGACATAAAAGAAAATACAACAGAGAATTATATCTACAAAGAAATCGAAATGTCAGAAATAGAATTTAGAATATGGATGGCAAATAAGATAATCAGAATGGAGAAAAAGATGGAAACAGAGAACAAAAAAACAGTTCAGAAGTTGTCTCAAGAAATTAATGAAAGACAAATTCAAAGACAAAATCACAAGGATATGAACATAATGAAGACAAATATAGCAGAGCTTAAAGAATTGAAAAAGGTATTTGAGGAGCTTCAAAGTACAGTAGAGTCCTCAGAAATACAGTTGAGCAATGTGAGGAAAAGATATCAGATAAAGAAAATAAGACCTTTGAACTATCCCAAGCATTCAAAGAAGTAGAAAAATAGAAAATAAGAACAGAATATTCTCTAAAAGAGTTATGGGATCATCAAACATCTAAATTATGAAGAGTCCTGAAGGAGAAGAGGATGGTCCCAAAGGCACAAATTCTCTGCTCCAAGACATTATGGCAGAGAACTTCCCAAGTATTGCAAGAGACAGAAATTCAAATAGTAGATAGTTTCAGAAGTCTAGCATGACTCAATCTAAACAAAGCATCTCCTAGACATTTTGCAATTAATTTTGCCAATGTTAATATAAAGGAGAAAGTTTTGCAAACAACCAGGCATAAGAAAACTATTGCTTACAAAGGAGAAAGTATAAGGATGATTGCATATCTTTCAGCCGAAACTTTCCAAGCCAGAAAAGGATGGTCATCAAACTTCAATCTTCTTAAACAGAACAATTTCCAGCCCAGGATCCTATACCCTGCTAAACTGAGTTTCATTAGTGATGGAGAAATCAAATACTTCACTGACATTCACACGCTGAGGAAATTTGCCATGACTCAACAAGCTCTATAGAAAATACTCAGACCCATTATTCATAACAATCAATAGGAGAGTACTCCAGCAGAGTGAACCTACCCAGAGATTAAAGAAAAAGTCTAGCATTCACAATTGTTGAAGGCATAAAATTAAGCTCGGGACTTCTGAAAAACAAGATGACCAAAACTGCTACATCTATTCTCTCAATTAATGTGAATGGTTTGAACTCTCTTTTAAAGAGGCATAGGCTGGCTGACTGGATATAATAACTCAGGCCAGATAGCTGTTGCCTACAAGAAACTCACCTTACCTTAAAAGATAAAACAAGACTCAGGGTGAAGAGATGGGCAATGGCATTCCAGGCAAATGGAAAGCAGAAAAAAGCTGGGGTTGCAATCTTGTATGCAGATACAATGAGATTCAAACCAACAAAAATAATGAAACACAAAGATGGACTCTAGATATTGGCCAAGGGAAACACACAATATGAAGAGATTTCAATAGTTAATATCTATGCACCCTATCTGAATGCTCCTCAATATGTAAAGCAAACCCTAACTAATCTGAACAATATGATATCTTCTCTCACTATAATAGTTGGAGATTTTAACACCTCATTGACAGTATGGGACAGATCCTCCAAGTAGAAACTAAACAAAGAAATACTGGACTTAAACAAGACCCTAGAACAAATAGACTTAACAGACATTTACAGGACACTTTATCCTAACAAAACCAAATACTTCTATAATTCTTCTCATCAGCCCAAAGATCATCTTCCAAAGTTGATCATATCTTAGGTCACAAGGCTAACCTCAATAAATTCAAAAGAATAGAAATTATCCCCTGTGCCTTCTCAGATCATCATGGAATAAATGTTGAACTTAACAGCAACAGGTGTCAGAGAAGGAACTCTATCTTTCTACCTTAGTGTGGGCTCTCATCTTCTCTTGTCTGAAAAGGGTCCCCAATTGCAGACACTACTCTCTGTTCTAGGCCTTCTCTACCTATTTGGATCTGTGGAGATAGCCACTCAAAGACTGGCCTAGCAGGAGTCACTGAAGGGCTGGTCAAAGCCCAGATTCCTGGCAGAACCCCCAGACGTTCCAACTCCACAGGCCCGAGAGGGGCCTGAGAACTCACATTTCCCAAAAGATTCCCCATTGGGGTGGATGCTGCTGGACAGGAGACCATATTTTCAGGACCACTGATGAACAGCCAAGATGCCAAATAGCTGGCACATAGTTCAGACACAGTATCATAAGGTCCCTGGGATGCACATCCCCGAAGCTCCTCTTAGAGCTGAAAACACAGTTATGCCCATGAGGTTTGAGACACCAACAAGAGTGACAAGAAGACTGATCAAAAACAGAGTTTATACCCCTCCAAATTTGCTTAAATTTGAAGAAATAAGCTAAATCGGGTATTTTATGAAAAGGATTGGTTGCAGGGAAATGTAATCCTCCTCCTATTCCTGGTTGTGATGGAGAGAGTGGGATCTCCAGGGGAGTAAGTCCCTTGTGCTGTCCCCCAAGCTCCAAGAGAACTCAGCCCAAGGCCTTGAGTCCTTGAGGACCCCACCCTGCCACCTGATACCTGCTGGCCTGGCACTGCATTCTGTCCATGCCTCTCTCTCTCCCTGGACTTTGAGTGTGTGAGAGCAGAGACCACTGCAAACTCTAGTCTTCCTCCCAGAAGAGGAAAACAACACACAAGGTAATAAGCCCAGGATAGAGATGGCTCCAGGGTCTCAGGATGGTGGACACCAGCCAAAGTTCTTCACTCACTCAAAAAGTATATTACAGAACTCTTTTATTCTAAGTGCCAGGAACACAGCCAAGTCTGCACCCCCAGCATGGGCTCAGGACCCACTAGTCCCAGATGAAGAAGAAGTTATGGGATGGCCACACAACTGGAAGACTGGATGCAAAAGAGAGAAGGGGCAAAAGGGAGAAACTCACCAACCACCCACAAGAGCAAAGGGTAAGAGCCAAAGCACAGGGCATAGAGAAAGGGCATGGGCTTAAAGGGACACCCCAACATGAGGAAGGACCCCTCTTCAACTGCAACAGAAAGAAAGCAAGCTTGTCTGCAGCAAAAACACTAAGAAAGGAATTTCTGAGACCACAAAAGGATAATGAGTTTGCCTCTGTGGTGGTGGCATAGCCACAGGTCCTTGACCAGGACATGGTGTCCCTGTGCTGGAGGTGAGCAGTGAGGGGAAGAGCAGAGAGGGGTCAACTCAGCCTGCCTCTACCATTCCAATCCGACAGGGGTAGCCTTCAGTGGAGGCAGAGGGTATGTGCCTGACCCCGCCTGGGAAGAGGCAAACACAGGCAGGAAAAAATGTTCTTGTGAGCAGTATTCTTGCACTTGGCCCTTATTTCCAGAGTTACTTCTAAGCGGGGCCACTTCAAAACAGGTGTGTGAGTCTACTCCAGGGAACCATGGCAGTCCCCCTAAACAGTGTGCTGAACACATTTCTCTAAGTGACACCCAGAACTTTCTCAAAATGTCCAGCATCCTCACATCAGCTGTTGCTAGGCTTCAGCACCAGTGGAGATTCAAGTCCTGGGCTCAGTGCATCCGGCATCACATCCAAGTCTTTGGTGACCCTGCACAGATCCAGTCATGTCCCAGCTGCCCACCCCTCCCCAAGACTGCCCCAGTCCCTCTTCCAGAGACATTTCCCACTTTCCCTTTTAAATGAGATGGTGCATTTCCACACCTCTGTCTATCTTGCCATGATATGCCTTGTGCCTAACCCTGTCTGGCATGCTGTAAATATTTATTTAACAAATGTCTGAGAAAGGAGAAAAGATAGGAAGGGAGGGAAGACAAGCTACCAGCATTTTAACACAATCATGATGAAGACATGGTGGGAGTGTTGTAAGGATTCAAACACTGGATACAGAGTTGGATACATGGGGTGTATGTTCCTTCTTCCTAATTTTTTTTATGTCTTTGATTTTAAAAAGGTATTCGGCACTTTTCTGGGATTCTTTATGAAAAGTTATCCTCAGATCTGGCAGCACAGGAGTCTGCAGATGTCACACAATGAGCTGGGCTGGCTGTCCCCTGGCTGAGTCCTATTGGCAGCCTGGGAGAAGGTTTGGTGCCCTCCAATGAGGACAAGAAAACATGACTCTGAGAATTTAGGAGACAGTCCCAACCTGGCAGGAAATGGTAGCACCCAGGGCCAAGCTCTGTCTAAAGCACGTAGAGGGTCAGCGACCCCCTGGTGAGGTGGGGCTCACTCAGTGAAACAGCTAAGGGTGCTGGGCAAGAGCCCTGCTGGACAGTGTGGGGCTGTGCTTATTGACAAGGTGTCCTACCCTTGAAACTTCCAGAGAGAGATCTGAAGTGTTCCACATCAAATGCATGACAGATGCGCAGGCCCTTAGGTCCGTCTAGCACTTTCTGGTAATGTAAACATTTCAACATATTCTACGTTGTACAATATAAATGTACATAATTTTATTTCTCAAGTTAAAAAAATAAGTAAAAATTGTAAAAAGTCTTCAGAATTAACTGTAGCCAAATGAAATCAAACTGTTCCTGTCACTGGATAGCCTCCCCTTGCATGTGACCGGCCTCTCCCTTCCTTTTGACATTAACTAGCATCTACCTGGACCAAAATCCTGATGCCTGGATGTCCTGCCCTGCCATCTACCCCTCATCTTTCCAGCACCCAGCCTGGGTCTTCAGGGCTTCTGCCCTCCCACTGCAGCCCCTGCTACCCATTGTCCTGGCCTCCCCAGGAAATGCAAATGTTCATGGATAAATGCTGAGCTGAGCCCAGGGCCATGGCCTCCAAGTGAGCTGTGAGTCATCCACCACCAAGGAACTGGGCTGGCTGCCCTGATGAAGGGCAAGCCAAGGCAGGGCTTAATTTCATTTCTCTCATTAATCATGATCGTAGGGAAAAAATCTTTAGATGGATATTTCAGCACAGCACATACTAACCAAAGAGCTATTCTAATCAGTCCATTTTCAGGTAACAAAGGTGGCAAATTCAAAGAAGCGGTGTAACAACTTGGCACTTTGTGGCCAGTTTTACAGATGCCCATATGTTAGAAAGACCTAAAATAGATGGGCTACTCTAATCTCTCACTCTAGATTGCAGGTTACACAGCCAGTACAGTGCCACTTGTTGATTCCAACAATGAGCCCCAGGACCCCTCTGCCTACAAGATATCCCAGTTATCCTGATTGGTCCTTACACACTATAATACATATCCAAGGGACCTTGTGAGATAAAGAATATAATTGCATGCTACAGAAAAGGTACTTGAGTTTTAGAGGTTCAAATTGAGTGGTGCAATTGAGGAAGCTGGAGCTTGAATCTCATTGGCCTGTCCATCCTAACCTTGAGAGATTTGCTAGCATGAAGCTGTCTTAGAGCAAGTATCACAGGCGTCCTTTAATATTCATCAACTCAAGTTTCTGGGTCCACAAACACCTTTAGTCTATTTATTGTCATGCACCTTGGGGGATGCTTTTATACTACCCATAAAATAATTTTTCAAGCAATGTGACTTCTTCTCCTTATCATCTTTAAGAAAGAAGTATGTCAGTCAAGAGAAAGAGACTGGGTGGCACCTGTGGCTCAAGGAGTAGGGCGCTGGCCCCGTATGCCGGAGGTGGTGGGTTCAAACTCAGCCCTGGCCAAAAACCGCAAAAAATAAAATAAAATAAAAAAAATACCCAAACAAGTAATTATGGGTCTTGTCAAGTGGCAAACCACAGCCAAAATCAGGAAGTCTTGTACACTTACTACTTTACAACATGTGAAGTATTTGTCCCTGGGTGTGCACTTCCTATGGTTGGATTTATCATGAAGGAAGTTTTTGTTTTTGTTTTCTAAGTAAGCTAACATTATACAGTGTTTTGAGGCTAATTATGTAAGTTTTTTGTGTTAAAATATCTACAGACACGTCAGTGGTTACTTCACAATATTTCTGTGCAGTTCCTGAAATATGAAAGCATTTCTTGAGGGTCCACTATGTGCTGGGTGCTAGGACATGGCCTTCATAGGAACAGACCAGGGGCTTGCTCAAGTGGCCATTCCTTTTATTGTGATAAGTAATAAATAAACAAGAAATTGCAAGGCAATTATGATAGAAATGAAGAAAGTAACTACTGCACTTGAGGTTGCTGTGAGCTATAGCACTCTACTCAGTGCAACAGAATGAGACTCTGTCTCAAATAAGATAGATAGATACATAGATAGATAGACAGACAGACTCTGGGGGGTCTTTTAGATGTGGGGGATGTCCTGCAAGGAGATGACCTTTGAACTAAATCTGAGTGTGAGGAGGAGCCAACAAACCACTGTGCCAAATGCCTTGGGAAGAGTCTGAAGTAGAGGGACAGGGGAGCGGTGATGCTCACACTGTCGCAGGGCAGAGGCCCGTGCAGCCAGGATGCCACACTGCTAGGGGTGGTGGATGGGGGTAGCAGGGTGCCATCTCTTTCATCAGGTGCCACCAAGTATAAAAGAATCTTAATGTTTTGTGGAAGAAAGGAGAAAATATTAATTTAATTTGAAAAATGGGAAAGTCTAGAAAACATAGGTGCATTTTAGGACTTACAGGAATCATCTGAAGAAAAGATACAAAATACACAGCCAGCTCCACAGTCCATTTGAGGCAAACAGCTAAGCAAATTGATTGCTCCCTTGGTTATAATAATTTTTGTTTTACTGTAGTCCTAAAAAAATGCTAAGGGAAAAGTCTAGAACTCCCTCAAGATAGTGAAGTCTGAGGCTCTTGAGAGCTGGAGTGACATTCCTATACAATAATGATATGGAACACACACTTACCAAGTGTTATAACTGCAGGAGAATTGTCAAGGAACTTTTTAAATTGGAGGTAGAAACATAATCAGATCTGTGAACTCCCAAAATATTCTTGTTTTTAGTTGACAAATTATAACTATATTTATAGATTTATCACAGCTCAGTTTACAATCGCCAAAATGTGGAAACAACCTAAACGCCCACCAGCCAAAGAATAGATTAACAAACTTTGGCCTATGTATAACATGGAGTACTATTCAGCCATTAAAAGAGATGGAGACTTTACATCTTTTGTATTAACTTGGATGAGTTGGAAGACATTCTTCTTAGTAAAGTATCACAAGCAAGAATCTAATGTACTCAATTCTAATATGGAGGCAGTAGATTATCTAATGCAAGGTGGGGGGGTAGGGAATTGAGGGTGTGGGGAAAGGGGAGGAGGGAGGAGGATAGAGGGTTATGGTGTGTGGCAGAACTCTTGGGGGAGGGACAATTATAAAAGGGACTTTACCTGACAAATGCAATCAGTGTAACCTAATTCATTGTACCCTCAATGAATCTCAAACAATAAAAAATAAAATAAAATAAAATAAATAATAAAAAAACTATATATACATATTTATAGTGTACAGAATGATATTTGATATATGTACACATTGAGGAATGGTAAATCAAGCAAATCAACACATCCATAACCTCACCTACTTGTCATTCTCTGTAGTAAGAACACTTAAAACCCAATCTCTTAGTGGTTTTCAAATATACCAAACAGGGTGTCCCTCTAAAGTCACCATACATATGGAAAATGGGAAAATGTAGCTAAATGTACCTTTATTCAAAAAATATTCATTACAAAATTTTACAAAATATTCTCCACGTGTTGGCCACCTCCTTGTAAAATTTTGTGATGAATATTCTACAGTTTCCCATTTTCCCTCTACACGGTGACCTTATGGATGACTTTTGGGACACCTTGCACATTGTTATTGACTGTAATCACCATGCTGTGTAGTAATAGATTTCCTGAATGTGTTCCTCCTATGTGGCTGAAATTTTGTGTCCTTGACCAGCATCTTCCCAACCCCCTCCACATCACCTCTAACCACTGGTAACCACCTGCCATTCTACTGTGCTTCTGTGAGTTTGACTTTTTCTTTGAGATGAAGTCTCACTTTGTTGCCCTTGGTAGAGTGCTGTGGCATCATAGCTCACAGCAACCTCAAACTCCTTGGCTCAATCAATTCTCTTACTTCAGCCTCCAGAGTAGCTGGGCCTACAGGTTTCTGCCACAATGCCCAGCTAATCAATCTATCTATCTATCTATTTATCTGTTTTATTTGAGACAGAATCTCATTCTGTTGCACTGGGTAGAGTACTATAGCTCACAGCAACCTCAAACTCTTGGGCTCAAATGATCCTCCTGGCTCAGCTTCCTGCATAGCTGGAACTACGGGTGCGTGCCACAACATCCAGCTAGTTTTTATTTCAGTAGAGACACATCTTGCTCTTGTTCACAAACTTCTGAGCTCAAGCAATCCACCTGCCTCAGCCTTGTAGAGTACTAAGATTACAGCCATTAGCCACCACACCAGGCCCAAGTTTGACTTTTTAAACTTACACCTCTGAGAGAGATCGTAAAGTGTTTGTCTGTGTCTGGCTTATTTCTTTCCTTCTTTTCTTTTCTTTTTCTTCTCTTTTATTTATTTATTTATTTATTTTTTTTTTTGAGATAGAGTCTTACTATGTTACCCGCAATAGAGTGCTGTGTTGTCACAGCTCACAGCAACCTAAAACTCTCGGGCTTAAGCCATTCTCTGTGTCAGCCTCCCAACTAGCCGGGACTACAGGCACCCACCACAATGCCCGGCTATTTTTTTGTTGTTGTTGTAGTTGTCATTGTTGTTTAGCAAGCTTGGGCCAGGTTCGAACCCACCAGCCTCGGTGTATGTGGCCAGCACCCTACTCACTGAGCTATTTGTGCCGAGCTATGTCTGGCTTATTTCAACTGGCATAATGTCCTCCAGATTTATCCATGTTGTCCCAAATGGCAGGATTTGCTACTTTTTAGAAGTGAATGTTGTTCCATGACGTATGGACACTGTATTTTCTTGATCAGTTCAGCCTTTTGGTTGCTTCCATACCTTGGCTATTGCGAAAAATGGTGCCATGAGCAGGCAGATGTTTCCTCGGCATCCCGACTCATCTCCTTTGCATATATGCTGAAAAGCGGGATTGCTGGGTCATATAGTAGTTCTATTTTAACTTTTCCCAAAAAGTAATTTTCAAAAATATATTTATACATGCATTTACTAGTGAGTGTGTTTCCACAGTTTACCACATTATCAAATGGTGGAAGGACCAAAAACTGAAAGTCGGCCCCTGTGTCAGTGCTGGCCTTGTTCTCCGTACACAGGCAATGCTGCCAAGCAGGGCAAAAGATGTTTTATAAGAATGTATTTCTTTAATACTCACGACTGTGAGGGAAGGATTATTTCCTCTATTTGATAAATGGGAAACTTGAGCTCTCTCAGGGACAAGGGATTTCTCATCTGTAGTGCAAAGCCGTCTACTCAGAGGTGCGCTAAAAAGGAGCTTTGGTTCCTGGGAAGAGGCTTCCATGGGAACATGCAACCTGGTTTCTTGTACCCTCAATGAATCCCCAACAATAAAAAAAAAAAAAAAGATTTCAGTTGTATCCATTGATTTATCTGAAAAATTTTTATGCATCGGATTGTTCCCTGATCCCTGCACTCCTCTCCCCACCTGGTTCCTGTGTCCCTGCAGGATGAAAGTCAGGCTGCTTGTTTCCTCTGCACATTTCTCATTGCTCTTGCATCATCCTAGGAGCTTTAGGGTCCAGGAGAAACAGCTGTTTTATAGCCAAGAAATCCATGTTTGATCTCAGCTCTTCTCCTTACCCTTAATAAGGAACATTGTCTGTTATGTGGGGGGACGATAGCACCCACCCACCTAATTCCTTAAGCTTGAGAAGAAACAAATGAGACAGCTCAAGTGACAGCTGTGTGAACTGTAAACCACAAACGTTTACTTGGGTGAGCACTTAGCAAACAATTACTAAGTTGATAATTCAATTATTTAGTGAAACTGACTTTATCTATAAAATACAGCTAGTCAATTTTGAACAATGTTTAGTTGTATCTTTGTAATTTTTAAATTTATATAAAGGTAAAATATTGACCTACAACAAAAGCACCCGTGCATATCACTGTCCACTAAGATCTCCTTCAAGATCTTCCCTAGCAAATATTAATACTTGCTATCAAAGAATTCGTTTGTATGCACAAACTGTAGTCTATGCTCTGTTACTATATTTTAAAAGTTGATGGATATAGCAGAAACTGTCATCAAGACAAGGTCCGTGTTCTGTCTTTCCAAGGAAGGCGTGAGAATGGAGCCACCTGTGTGTTCTTCGTGGAAACCGTGTCCATCTGGAACAGCTGTGCAGGGTGAGCGGGTTCAGTGAGCCGTGAGGTTCTGATTTTGCTCCACCTGTTTCAAGTTCCCTTGTAAACTGCACGTGCTCTTGCTCATAAATTTCAGGAATCCCATTTGGGCTCCCAGACTTCCTACAGGGACGTTTATAGTGAAGTTAAACAATTTCGTGGTCTGAGAAAAGCTTTGTCCCCACAGCTGTAAACCTTAAGCAATCATCTGTTCCAACATAATACTGCCCTTATGGGTCCCATGAGTGCAATTTCTATGGCTGCCAAAGACCCCCATAATTGGTATCTAGTTACATGTTTAAAACGGCACATTTAAAAATTTTAGATAGAAAAGTTACAAATATACCATGCTAATTTATATACGCTACATTTCTGTACCCTGAGCCAAGGTGAAAAAATAAGTACACTTTTAGACAAATCAGATAAATTTTCATAAGATAAACAGAATTGTTTTAAAGCAACACCTACAATATATATTTCTAAGAAGATACATTTTCAGATGACATGTTTAAGTGATGGGTTTTTATTCTTTTTCTCTTTACTAGAAGATAAATACCAACATTTTTTGAAAAATACAATCTTACTTGAATGTTTTGGAATACTCTTAATTATGTTAATTACTCAGTCTAAAAATATCATTTCTGCATGTGTGTGTCTCTGCACATATGTATGTTTGTGTTTTTTAAGGAATACTGTTATGTTTTGCTGAACTTAACACAGGGAAGAATAGTATTCTCAGCCAATTAGTCCTGAGATGCTCTGGTTTCCATTGCATTATGTTCATGAGGCACAGAACTATTAAACTGAAACGCATTGTTATTTCATTTATTTGAATAAGCTGAGGAGCCCAGATTCTCATAAATGACACTCACAAAGGCATTCTCCTGGTGCCTGTCTGACTTGGCCAATAGTGGAGAAATATCTGGTTCTTGGACTAAATTCCAGTGCATTCTGACGGCCACACCCAAGCAGAGGCTGGAAAGCAGAGGACCCAGTAAAGACAGGATAGTGGTCAGCCTGGTAGGCAACCAAGGCCAGCCACGAGGGTGGGTGAAGAGGATATCTCCAGGGCCATTCCTCCCAAACTGAATGTTCCTACAACCAGGGGATGTCAAGAATTAGACAGTTCTTTGTAGTTCTCATTCAGAACTGAACCTCACAAAAAGGGACCGAATTCTAGATAAAGAAATGGACTTCCCCACAATCCCCTAGAAAGATCACTGCAGGCTGGCAAGTTTTAAGACTCTTGGTACAAAATTCCTTTTCCCCCTAGATGTGCATGTCATCTTCCCTTAAGACAAAGACAATAGTCTATAGTCATGGAAGATGATAATGAAGTGTCACCTAGTTGGAGCCAACCCTGAAGCCAACCCTGGAGCCATTCCTGGCTTAGGAATCCTATGAGTTATCCAATTGAGATAAATAGTCACAGACTCTCTCCCCATTTCTGAAGATAAGCAGTCTCAATTCCAGGGACCAAAAGCCAAACAGCACTCCACAAAGAGTTCTCTTCAAGAAATCAAAGTTAAAATTCTTCTTCTTGTGGAAATGGAAAAATGCAATGAGAAAAATGAGAATTAGTTTTGCAGACTACATTTTTATGAAATAAGAAAATGCAAAAATCTAATTTAAAATTATTGTGTATAGGAGAATGAAAAAATCTAATTTAAAATTATCATGTAAAATATATCAATTATGTTTTATAGATAATGCAGAGTTATCTCTGAGGGGTCAATAGTGGGAAGCAGTTAAATATTCTATTTTATAAATTTTCTACCATGCATATATGTGGCAGACAATTACCCAGAAACACGTGTTCTGAGAGGAATGAAAGATTATTAGTTTATAAAAATTACATGTCCTAAACAGAAGGATCCCAGGAAGCATGAGCAACTGGGAATCACAGCTCTAGGGCGTCTCTGCTGCAGAGGTAACACCCAGCTTGTGTCCTCAACTTTCCCCAGGCTAAATTAGGGACATGCTGATCTTGTGGTGTAAGAAACCTGCAAAGCTAATCCCTGCCAGATAATCCTGAGCCATGGAGAAAGCACTGCTCTGCTTTGTAGAAATTCTTTCCCCAGAATCCTCACTGACATGCCCTTGGGATCTTAGTTTACTTTCTCTTACTCAAAGGTGATGTCACTCAGAAATATGCGGTAGGGCATTAAACATTTTCTCCTTACTCCATTTGGAAATCCCCTGACAAGCATTACCAAAACCCAGCCCTACTTACCTGGTGAAAGCTCATTAATCTCTTGCCCAGGGCACTATAGTTCCAATGAGTGAAGAGTTATGAAAAGTTTCTGTGTACGTTTCGGTTGCCTTGGTGGAGACAGCTCAGCAGGTGATACTGCCAGGTTGTCCTCCTGAAAAACTGGCACGCCATAACCTCTGTTCTGCTGGCTCAACACCAACACGTGGCACTGCTAGAGGTGTGGGCACCCTACTCTCTGTCCATAATTGGAACAGTAATTCACAAAATATAGCATTTTCTGTTCCACAAGAAGCCCCAAAGCCCCTTCCTCACCTGGAACTGCTGCCTTCTAGAACACAGTTGCCAGGAAATACACCCAAATCTGTAAGGCCTATCTGTGAACAAAGCTCTGAGAAGCGATGCTCTGAGTGGTTGGTAGACTAGGGAACATGATGCCTATTTCATGGTTGTGGAGCCTCAGTCTCAGAAACATCAAACAATGTACCTTCTGTCACATCATTTGAAATGAGTTAGCTTAAATTCTGTGACCTAAAAATGGAAATGAGAAAGGAAAAAACAAGATTTAACATCATGGCCAGTTGACAATGGCTGGATACATAGGAGAAATGTCAGTGTCTCAAGAGAGGAGCCATCTAAAATATACTTAAAACAACCTTTGTTTATTAAGTGACTAATAAAAGTGTGAATTGGCAAAGGAAAAGACTTTGTAACTTAATCTCTGGTGTGGCATATACCTGTTGGGTTATGACTAGGAATGTTGGAAAGAAGACAGAATTAGTCCTCCACAGATCAATGTTAGAAGGACTATCAATAAAACGTCCCTGACCTAAGGTTATTAGTAAAAATGTCATAATGTATAACATCAATAACTGTCAGAAAAACACAAATGTCATCATATACCTCATAGAGTGGCTAAAATTCAAAGGACTTACCATACTAATTGTTGTACATGTAGACATAATATATCTTTTCAATTTTTTTTAAATTCTGGATTAATATGAAGGTACAAATGATTAGGTTACATTGTTTGCATTTGTTAGGTAAAATCAAGATGTAGGTACACTTCCTGCCTTTCACCCAGGAAGTGTACCATAGACCTTCTCCCTCCTCCCCACTGCCCCTTTCCTCATCTCTCCCCTCAACCTGAATTTAAGTGTGGTTTTCTTTCCAATTGAGTATGTTGGATACTTTTATGTAAAATGCTTTTACATTCTCATGATACTATTTCCATTCTGGAGATAGTATTCCATGGCCTACACATACCACACTTTATTAATCCATTCCTGGATTGATGGGCACTTGGGTTGTTTCCACACCTTGGCAATTGTGAATTGAGCTGTGATAATCAGTCTAGTGAAAATTTCGTATGGTACAGTAATTTTTTTTCTTCAGGGTTATGGGATTATGGGATCAAATAGAAGGTTAACTTTTAGCTCTTTCAGGATTCTCCATACTTCTTTCCAAAGAGGCTGTATTGATTTGCAATCACACCAACATCTTTTCATCTTGACATATTATGTCCACATGCATCAAAAGGTTTTTCTTGCTAAAGTCTCTAAGTTTTCCTCCTCAATACCATATCCGAGAACATCTGAGTGCCTTCTTTTCTATGTGTATTTTCATCTGACTGTTAGGGTCATATGTATGAAAACTAAATATGCTTTGTTTAGAGCCATTGGAATGTGGAAGAAAAATCTGTCTACTAGCATTAAAATGAAAGTCTTGCCCCAAATGTCAAAAGACAATAGAAAGAAAATTCTAAAAATAGATCATCACAAATTTTTTCCAGGAAAAGTTTAAAACTTCTTTTTATTATTATTTTAAAGACAGAGTCTCACTCTTTTGCCCTCAGCAGAGTGCTGTGGTGTCACAGCTCACAGCAACCTCCAACTCCTGGGCTTAGGCGATTCTCTTGCCTCAGCCTCCCGAGTATCCAGAACTACAGGCGCCCGCCATAACGCCTGGCTATTTTTTTGTTTGCAGTTTGGCAGGGGCCAGGCTCAAACCTGCCACCCTCAGAATATGGGGCCGGCTTCCTACCCACTTAGCCACAGGCGCCACCCCAAAACTTCTTTTTTTTAATACATACCTACACACACACACAAACACACTTGTCCCCCCCCATTCATATTTATCTATACACACAAACATTTATATGTACATTGGAAATTTATTGAGTTCACATATTTAAGTTAAAAAACTTAAAATAACCCTAAATATCTATAAATAAGCAAGTGGATAAATAGTTTGTTGTAAATCTAGGAAATTCAATACTTCTCAGCAGTACAAAGAATCTTACTACTACTTACACACACATGAACATGGGTGAGTCTCTAAAACATGAGGCTGAATGAAAGAAGTTGTTCCTCCCTTTATGTATTGGCCGATTGTTTGGTTTGTCCTGGCAGGATATGTGCTGCTTGTTGGTCAGAGATAGACATAATTACTCAGAGCATCTGGTGTTGCTCCCTGTGCCTCACCACCCCACGGGTGATGCAGTTAGAACAAAGGGCACCTACTCAGTAGTCGTGTCAGTATCACAGGAGGCAGCTCCCAATTCTAAATCCTGCAGCTCATGTGGTGGCTGGCACAGCTGCCCATTTCTTCTCTGGACCAAAGAGAGAAACCTGTGTTTCCTCCTTTGGTGGGAAGGAGAATCCCTTAGGTCAACCACCCTTTGGGATGTAAGCTAATGGCTGCAAGGGACATGAGCCATAAGTGTCTCTGGAATAATTCACCATCTCTGACCTCCCAGCATGAAGACCATCAGCCATTCTTCAACCCAGGTTGCCAGAACTTTTTGCTCAAAAGCCCAGATTGTGCCAAAACTTGAAAAAACTCCTGAAGTATTGTTTGTTGACAGGAGGCAGACATAAGAGACCCCATAAAGCACAATTCTTTTGTTAGGAAATGTAAAACATCAAAGTTGATGTGCAGTGACAGAATACCATCAGTGGTTTTCTGAGACTGGGACAAGTTGAGTGACTGGCAACAGAAAGCACAGGAAAATTTTTGAGGTGATGGGATTGTTCTATATCTTAACATTGGTCATGGCTTCAACACTGTACTATTTGTCAAAGCCCATCAAACTGAACACTTAAAAGTGGAGCATTTATATTCACTCTGGAATCCACAGTAGAGTTGCTGATAAGGCCAGCTTGCATGGAATTTATCAGCACTGTCTACATGGAGATTGTTGGGCCACTTCCAGCCACACTGTCCAATGCTCCTATTTATAGGCAACTATTTTCCTTCTTTGGTTCACACATACAGTTATATGCTGCAAAACGTTTAGGTCAACAATGAATTGCACATAGGATGGTGGTTGCTCATAATATAGATCATAATACTGCATTTTTACTGTATCTTTCGTAGGCATAGGTATGTTTAGATACAGAAATACCTACCATTATATTACAGTTGCCTATAGCACAGTAACATGCTATATGTTTGTAGGCTAGGAGCAGTAGATAGTGTACCATCTAGGTTTGTGTAAGTCTATTCTATGAAATCACACCATAACAGAATCACCTAATGACAACATTCCTCAGAATGTACCCCCATCATTATGTGGTACATAGTCACAGGCGTGTTCACCCTGGAGGCCACCACGCTGCATGCAGATTACATGAAGACTTTTTGCTTATCTGTGGGGAGGATATCATGAAATTTTCCATAGACTTTTCATTGTCATGGTTGTTCTTTAAATTGCACATGAACTTTATGGACCCCCCTGTATAAGTCAGATGTTGCTATAATGTAGAAACCAACAAGGGAGCTACTGTTTTCATTTTTGTATTTTCAAATCTCATATCTAGCATATCACACCCTCCTTGTCATAATAATAATAATCATAATAGTAATAATGGTAACAACAATAGAAGCTCCCATTTGGGCACACTACCACTGCAGGATTGTTTCATGATCTCAAGCATGAAATAAATTACACAGAAACAAGTTAGGCTTAGGGAGCTGAGGGTCTGCATCACAGGCTTTCATAATATCCCAGGGTATAAAGAGCCCTTCTTTTCATTTGCATGCAGAATGCTGAGAAGTAACACAACTTCTCTTTCTTTTTTTTTAATTTCAAACTATTAAGGGGGTAAAAATCTTTCTTTAAAAGGATAATGTTTATAATGCTTTACCATGTTAATCATCTGAAGACTGTTTTTTATACTTGTTGGGTAGGTTTTTATCCTCCTCTTCCTCTTCCCTCCTCCCTTCTTGATTTGCAATGATCTTTATATCTCTCCATGCCCATGTGTGCCCCATTAATTCATTCCTGATTATTAGAGGGTACTGGTGGTGTTTGTTTTTTCATTCCTGAGATACTATACTTAGTATCATCATCTCCAGTCTCATCTAGGTTGCTGAGTAGTATGAGTCATGGTAAATAAACCACATTTTGTTAATTCACTCATGAATTGATGAGCACTTAGGTTGTTTCAACATCTTTGGAATTGTTAATTATGCTTCAATAAACACTTGAGTAGTGTATTTTTGATAAAATGTACATACTTCTCAAAGTCTTTTGTAGACTCAATTCAATACCCATCAAAATACCAATGTCACATTTCACAGATCTAAAAAAATAATTCTATGCTTTGTTTGGAACAAAAAAAGAGCCCAAATAGCCAAAGCAATCTTAAGCAACAAGAACAAATCTGGAGGCATCAGATCACTATATTTCAAATTATACTATAAGGTTACAGTAACCAAAATAGCATGGTACTGGTATAAAAGTAGGGACATAGACCAGTGTAACAGAACAGAGCACCCAGAAATAAAACCATCTACCTACAATCAGCTGATCTTAAACAAAGTAGAAAAAAATATACACTGAGGGAAGGAAGCCCTATTCAATAAATGGTGATGGGAAAACTGGATAGCCACATTTAGAAGAATGAAACCAGATTCCCACCTCTTGACATATATAGAAATTAATTAATTCAAGATGTATTAAAGACTTATATGTCAGGCATGAAACCATAAAAATTCTAGAAGAAAATGTAGGAAAAACTTCCAGACAACAGCTTAGACAAATACTTTATGACTAAAGCCCCCAAGGGCACTACAGCAACAACAAAGTTAAATAAATGGGTCTTTCCTCTTTTCTTGTTTCCATATGACCTAAAAATTAATATCAAAAGTGCAGCTTCTCTAAATTTGCAACATGAAACTCCAGAGGAATATTTAAGCACATTAATTTTTTCAATTACTCACTATTGCTACAGAATGGAAATTAAACCACATTCTGTAGTTATACAATATACAGCTTAGCAAGGTACCGTTTATATAAATATTTTCTTTATACTATCAGGATGATATGGTATTATTTGGACACATTTAGAAGATATAGACAAAGTGAAAGTGAAAAATGAAACCCAGTGTTTAAATTCTTAGTAATTAGTTTCTGCTGGAGGATCTACAATTCTTTCAAATGTTTTCCCCTCACCTTAAGTGACTGTTTCATTTCTTTGCTCTCTGGCACCTCTGTCCCACAGCCCAGGAAAAGCCACTGCTGTCTGTCTTAGCAATCAACATGATTTACAGCTGTTGAGTTAGAGGTTGTCATGTCATAGTCCAGGTGGAAATGACACAAGCTGTAGACATAATCCGTCTTGATAATTTCTCAGAATTCTTTAGTCTAGAAAAACCTGGTTCGCACCAGCCACCTCTCACTCATGTTGATACCCACAGTCCGAGGCTTTTCTTCTTAATAGAACCCTCAGGTTTGCACGTATCTGTCCCATCCTTATGCACAGAGCTTCTTCTAGGAAGGTCCTATGGAAACTGGGGAGAGCCATATACATATCTTGCCCTTACAGTAGGAAATGCAAGACAAAGGCACAGAAGGATTGACATGGACAGAAAACAATGAATAGATTAAAAAGTAAATAAAAATAACAACACTCAAATCACTACATATGTATGTTAGAACTGAACAATTACGTAAACTCATAGCAGATGGTAATAGCCAGGTTCCTCACTGTCAGAGAGGCAACAGTAAAAAAACTCAGTAAAATTCTGCTATTTATACAAGGTCACAGGGAAAATTCAAGATGATGTACATATTTTGAATGTTTATTTGGAAGATTTAAGTTTATCTTTTCACCTTTGTTTATTCTGTATTACTTGCTATACTTTTTAAAATTTGAATATTCTAACCACTGCTGACTTAAAAAAAAAAAGTGGCAGCAGAGAAATCGGAAGAGGAATAGAAGACTTCAAGTCTGCATTTAGTAATAGATCCTAATCCTCTGCCTGGTACTCGAGAGCTTTCAGAATGCTCACACCATCGTCTCAGTTCATCTACACAGTAACCCTGCCATTGCTCAGAAGAGGCTTCTTCCCTGACTTTGCATAGCTGGAGCTTGGACAAGAGAGGGGGTTGTGGCTGGCACACAACCTGGAGGAGGTATTGAGCATCTCCTGCTCCTTGGTCTCGACTAGAGGCCTCTTTCTGGAAATTTTCTCCTCATTCTCTATCCAATTTTGGAATGGAAGCTGTGTATTCCCTGAAACTGTCAGTCAGAGACCCCCTCCACTCTTGCACCTGGGCTCCATAAGGACCTATTCTAATGGCCTAGGGAAGACAGCCTCCCTGTCCTCTTGGATCCCAGACACTAACTCTGAAGCCCTGATGATGCAGACAGACACCTTCTGTCCATCCCAGCAGAGCTCAGGTATAAGGCTTCGGCCATGTTAAGAAGACCAATCCAAGAGTGAAGAAGCCCCTCTATCAGTCCAGTTTGGGCCAGCCCCACTCTGGGTCATTCACTTGTGTGAGCAAACAGATTCCCTTCGTCATTCACACTATTTTGTTAATTTATATGTAAGTCTATCTTTTCACCTTTGTTTTATACATCTGCCATGAGCCATATAGGGCCCCTGTTAAAAATACCTGAGTGCCTATTTAGAATTAGATTCAAGGAAAATGCTGTCCTCAGCATTAGAAAGAATGACCCATTATTCATTTCTCTGTTTTATTGCCCAGCCTACGTGCTGCAGTAGCTGTATATTAACATTTTATTAATAAGACAAAAAAATAATCAAACATAAATCCCATATAATGCTCTGCAAGAGACTATGGTGAGGGCTTTTTGTGCATTCTGGAATCTTTGATTAAACTGAGACCATAAATTTGTTTTTTGTTTTTTCCATTTTCTTTTCCTGAATTTTATTCATTGTACAAAGATTATCAAGGAACTGAAATTTTAAAAAATTCCCCAACAACCACCAATCTGTTCTGTAGGCACTTAAGTCCCTCTCTGCACTGCAGAAACTATTCTGGGTAATGAAATTTTCTAAATCTTGGTTATACAACTTTATTCATTTGTCCAAACTCAGCAAAATATGAACTTAAAATGTACATATTTGGATGTTTATTTCATATTATTTCTGATTTCACTAAACTACATGTCTATAAACTTGACCAATATCCCTCAAGAATATAGACATAAAAATGTTTTAACAAAATACTAACAATATAACTCAGCAATATGTAAAAAGAAGAATGTACTATAACTAAGTGGAGTTTACTTCAGAATTGCAAAGCCGTTTCAATATTCAATATTCAAAAATCAATCAATGGAATGTATGTATTATCAATGCAGAAAAAGTATTTGAAAAACTTCAATACCCATTCACAGTGAAAGTTCTCAGAAAAACAGAAATGCAGGGAAATTTTCTCATCCTCATAAAGTACAGCTACAAAAACCTACATTACATTATACTTAATCGATGAAAAACTGGACACTTCCCCAACATTAGGAAGCAGGTATGGATGTTTCCTCTCATCACTCTTAGTCACTATTGTGTTAGAAATTCTAGCCAGTGCAAAAAAGTAAGAAAAGGAAAAAGAATAGAAAGGAACAAATAAAACTGTCCCTATCTGCAGAAGTCATTTCAGTCTAAATAAACAATTCCCCCAAATCTACAAAAACAAAACAACATAACTATATATGTGTTCAAAAGTTCTTAGGAGTAGAGCAAGATGTATAAAACAGCATTGAACATCTGCACAAATACATTTAAAATTGAATGCCATTTATAATATTGCCAAAACCTGAAATACTTACATGTGGATCTAACAAAACATGTATTTTCTTGCACATGCCGTTTGTGGATTGGAAGACTAAATATGGTAATGATGTCAATTTTCCCAAAATTGATACACTGGTTTAATGCAATTCCTACTGAAAGATTTCTTGTAGGTACAGACAAGATTATACTAAAATTTACATGGAACTGCAAAGGAATTAGAATATCTAAAATAATTTTGAAAAAAAAGAGAAATAAAATAAGATAAATCAGTCTATCCAATTTCAAGACTTATTCTGTAGCTATAATAGTCAAGACTATGTAGTGTTAGTAGAAAGATAGAAATTAAAACAAACAAAGAAACAAACAAAACCCCCCAGAAAACAGAGAATCCAGAAATGAACACACTATGCCCAACTGATTTTTGGCAAGAGTGTAAAAGTAATTCAGTAGAGCAAAGACACACTTTTCAACAAATGGTGCTGAAGCAAAGCAATATGGATAGCAATGAATTAATTAATTAATTAATTAATTAACTTCATGCTACAGCTAAATCTTACAACCTATACAAAAAAACAACCCATTTTGGATTACAAAATCCAACTCCTTTTGGATTACTCATTTTATACACAAAATGTAAAACTGTAAATCACTTAGAAAAAAGGCTTCTCTCTAGGAAGAGATGAGTGAGTTAATGATCAAAGCTTCTATCTAGAAAGAAATCTATTAAACATCATATAAATAGAGGAAGTGATATAAAAATAACAGAAACCAATAAAATGAATAACAATCAATACAGAAATTCATGAAACCAAAACCTAGTTTTTTGAAAAGATCAATAACTTGGTAAAATTCAAGTTCAACTAATGAATATAGAAGATGGAAAACACAAATTCAGGAATAAAAAGGAAGATACAATTACAGACTCTACAGACATAAAAAATATTTTTAAAGAATATGATGAATGAGATATGCTAATTAATTTGGCAGTTTAATGAAATAACAACTTCCATGAAGTAAACAAAGTACAAAATTGACTTTTGAAAACTATAAAATCTAAATAACTCTGCATTAAAGAAACTGAGTTTGAAATTAAAATCTGTCCACAAAGAAAATTCCAGATACAAATGGCTTCCCTGGTGAAATCAATCGAACATTTACATAAAAAGTATCACTAATTTTAGCCAAATTCTTCCATAAAATACAAAAAGAAGTAATATTTCCCAACTTATTTCAAGTGATCAGCATTAGAGTGATACCAATACCAGAAAAAAATTTGATAAGAAATGGAATTGACCTAAACTTTCATTTGAAAAGTCACAGTAAAACTCTTCAGAAAATATTAGCAAATCCTCATCTACACCCTATCCTAGGTCCTGCATGATCTGTGTTATGAATGGTGGATGCCATGGAAAAGGAAAAAGAAAATTACAAAAATATTAACAAATAGAATTCATCAAATTATGGCAAGGTGATGTTTTGTTACCTAATACTATTTAACCAATAAATACATATTGTATGAGAGGTTGAAAATCAGACAACAAAATTCATTGTATTTTTAAAAATTGAGGAAAAAACTTATGATTGTTACTCCTGGCATGTGTATATATGTACAATATACCGTATCGATACATGTGTAAATTCAGTACATGCAAACAGACATATATATGTTCAGTCTCTACAGATAGATTAGTTTTTTGTTTTGTTTTTTTAGAAATTCCCTTTACTAGGTTGAGAAAGTTTCTTTCTATTCCTAGTTGGTCAAGATTTTTTTAAAATCATGGATATACATATACTGAATTTTATCTATCTATCCATCCTTATATAGATGCTTTTCCCTAAAATTGAGAATAAAGCCTAGGACATCCATTCACAGCTTCTGTTAAATTCAAAGTCAAGGAACAAAAGGTTGGACCAGAAAATAAAAATCCATCTATCTTAGAAAGGAAGAAATCAAACTGTGTTTATTAACAAACAACATGTTCAAATTTTTAGAGACTCCTAAAGAATCTACAAAAAACTACTAGAATTTATATAAGAGGTTAGCAAGGCCACAGGATATAAGGGAAATTTCAAAAAATCAACACGCCCATTCACATACATCCTGGCAATGAACAATTGGAATTGAAAGTTACAAATGATACCATTTAAAAGATCACCTAAAATAATGTAATTATCAATTAATTTAGTGGAATATGAGCAAAGTACAGAACATTTCTCAGAGCGATGAAAGAAGACAGAAACAGGAAAATTAAGCCATGGTCACACGTCAGAGGATTCTTACTGTTAAGATGTCAGTCCCCTGCCAATGGATCTGGAGATTCAAAGCAATCCAAATTAAAATCTCCATAGTCTTTTTTTAAAGAAATTTATAAGTTGATTCTAAAATGTGAGAGAATTATAAAGGGCATAGACTAACCAAGACCCTTTTGGAAAATCAAAATGTAGTTGCAGAGATTATACACACTTTTTCGAGACTGTTGGGTATACAAAATGATACAGAACTCTGAAAAACAATTTTGCCATTTCTTATCAAATAAAACCTTGATTTACCATACAACCCAGAAACTCAACTCTTAGGTATATATGCAAGAGAAATGGAAACGTATGGCCATATAAAATCAGCACACAGAAGTTGTATAGCTTCTGTCTTCATTATAGCTCCAAACAGGAAACAGCCCAAAGGCCGACAGTAAGTGAATGGATAAACAAAACACGGTCCATTGGGCACACAGCAATACTCAACAGCACAAAAAAAGTAATGCTAAAACTATTATGGTCTAAATGTTTGTGTTCCCCCAAATTCACATGTTGAAATCCTAACCTTCAATGCCATGGGATTAAGAAGTACATGCTTTGTGTTCTACACCTGATAGATCCAACTTGTACTTGCAATATGCTCCATAGGTGTGGTCCTCCAACCAACCCTCCCATATTGACCCACCCCCCTTCCTTCTCCTCTCCCTCCCCTTCCCTCCTTCAATACCATAATTGGGTAAAAGAGGTGAAGGCTATGTTGATTAGTAGAATGTAAGCACCCCAATTTGTACAAATAATCAACACATTGAATCCCATAATGGCATAAATGTATGATCTATGTACAAATGACTTGATAAAAAAATAAAAATAAACAAATAAATAAAAATCAATATATAAATAAAAATAAATATTTAAAGTGGAAAAAAAGAAAAGAAGTACATTCTTTGGAGGTATTTGGATCGTGAAGGTGGAGTCCTCTTGGAAGAGATTAGCACGTCATAAAAAAGGCTCCCTGTCCCTTTTGCCACCTGCAGGCACAGCAGGAAGGCAGCACTTGTGAACCAGGAAGCTGAACCTCCCTGATGCTGAACTAACCACTGCCTTGATCTGGGACTTCCAGCCTCCAAAATTTTGAGAAATAAATGCCTGTTATTTATCAGTCACCAAACAGTGCTGTAGCAGCTTAAATGGACTAGAACAAGACCACATCATGAACCAAACATGGTCTCAAAACATCATACTGAGGAAAACAGCTAGATGAAGACGTGGGCAGGCTGCACAATTCCGTTTTTATTAAAACTGTAGGGGGGATAACTAATCTTTAGGGACAGGGAGACCACAGTTGCCTGGTGATAGAATTGGTGGGGGAGATTGACTAAGAGGACAAAAAGGGAATCTGGGGGCCTTGGAGATGGTTTTCTATTTTGTTTATGGGTAGTTGCACAAGAATATGAATTTGTTACAACTCACCCATATCTGTACTTAAAATGGGTGCACTTTTTTACATGTATATTATATACTACTCAGTGAAGTAGTTTAAGTAAATGTTGAATGATTCTATATATACATTATATAATATGAACGTTACCCATATGATACATTTATGCACACACAGAGAAATCAGTATTTAAAAAGCTGGATCAATGTTTCTGAGCTGTACGTCACAGCTGCCGACTTTTCTTTTCACCAAGTGTTTGCCACAGGTACGCACAGAGTAGGCTCCTAATCAGAAAGCTGTCCAAGCACCATGAAGCATCATGACAATTTGAGAGCAGCAAGGTGAAGGCTCCTGATAGACACTCTGGGCTGACAGAGCTAAGAGCCACTTCGTCTACACTTGGTGCTGTGTACACAAGAGAGAGGCCTGTGCCCAGGCCCCTCGGAGAGGACCTCCAGCACCCCCTGCCCAACTCCTGACAGAGATACCCACACTGTGCCTGCACCCCATCCCTCCAGACCACACTCTGGGTTCTGGGGCCTCTGACATCTTTCCCAGTATGGACCATACTCTGTGTGTGCCCTGGTCAGTGGTAGGGCTCCCCCACTCTCACCAGGCCCCTGCTGGTGCAGGACAGAGACGTCAAGGAAGAGCAAGGCCGGAGCCTGGGTTGTGGCTCTGTTCTTTTCTCTAGTCCGGCGAGTCTTACTGGGGGAGAGGAGAAATTCTCCCCTGTTTTCCTTGTGCAGACACATCTGATTCAGAATACAGAGGTCCGAAAATATTTTTAGATAATTTAAAAATACGTTGCTAGACAAACAGGTAGATGGATGGACAGACTAAGAAGTCTGCTCCAAATTGCTCCAGAGGGCAGAGAATCCAAGAGGCAGGGGTACCCATCAGTTTGCCCAAGTTCCCTCCCCTGCTCAGCCCTTCTGCCCACCAACACCGGCCCACTCAGTCCCCTCTCATCCTGAGTAAAGGGATTCTATATCCCTGAGTCCTCACCAGCAGACAGGGCCTGTCAGCCAACAGGAGTACAGAGCATCATAAAATAAAAGAAACTAAGACTGCATCCTGGTGGGGGCTTTTTCCTGGACAGGATGCAGCCCTGCAGCTCACGTGGGGGCCTGGGAGGATATTTCAGAAGTGAGTCCAGCTCGGAGACTCACAGGCTGCGTGGGAACAACTCACAGCAGCTGGCGATGTTCTGAGCTATGGGCCCAGAGTCTGCCAGCAGCGGGATAGATAGTAAAGGAAGAGGGCCCTGTTCTTGGGGACACCCTGACCACAGAGAGCTTGGGGCTGACCTGTCCTGTGACTGGCACTGCTTATAATAGTGGCCACAGGTGCTGTGATGATGAGCTGTTCTGAGAAATGCTAATCATCTGAAATCAAATCAGGAAGGAAGGGCAGCAGGAGGGAGGGACACAGAGAGAGGACGGAGGAGGGGGCAGAGGGAGGGGCTGGTTCTGCGCAGAGCCATCCCTCCTCTCTCTTTTCCCGGTTCTTGCTATCTTTGTTATTGCCTCAGCCAGTTGGGATCAAGTAAGATATTGATAATTGTTTAGAATCTGATCCCCTCTCGAAACCAGAACGAACGACAATCTGTACGGGTTTAAAATCAAGTTGGCGTAGTGGAGCTGTGAACCAAAATGCTAACTTTGAAGGGGCCTCCAGAGCCTTTGAAAGCCTAAATGGAAAAACCTATTTTCTTTCCAGGCAGAGGCTCCGCCACAGCCGTTGTATGTAAACCCCATTTCGATGGGACAGAGCATTTTTGTGGTGTATTAACTGAGAAAACAACCAGACCGCTCTTTTTTGTGGGATTGGAGCTGAGGACCAGGAAGCCTTTCCAGCCTACCCCTCCTGAACCAGGAATTCTAGAGGAAGAGAAATTTCAGAGTCAGCATCAGACAGGAGGGACAGCCCCGATAGGATGAGAGGACAGAAACCGGGAAATACACACTTTTTGCCTTAAATCATTTGGAAAATATCTGCTTGACACAGTGACTGTTCTAATGTGATGGTTTGGGGAGGAATTACAGCATAATAAATTATCAAGTTGTTACCTAAAAGTGTTCCCTTCGCAGAGAAAATTGTCATCTTAATTACAGATAGTCACAGAGCAATCACAATGCATTTAGAAATTTTGCCTTTCTTCAAAGTCTAGCTAGAGGAAGAAATGTTCAAATGTATTTCACAGCATTTTTTCTGTCTATTCATCTGTTTGCATGTCAGCCTGCTTGGAATGTTTAGCAGCCTGGAATGATATGCCCTCCTCACACAACTGGTGTGTGAAGGTCATAATCACTGACCCGAGGTGGCGAGCAGGTGAGTCCCAGTTGCGGTGGCCCCAGCTGCGCTGCCCCCAGGCTCCCAGCACCTGCAGAGCCCACTGCAGTCCAGATACAGCTCCCAGCTCTGTGCAGATTCCTCATGCTGCAGCTCCCACAGAGAGAGGAAGCACAGCTCTGCCCATGGAAATCTTGGGTTTGAGAATTCTACATGCCAGGCTCAACATCCCTAAGCTGACCCTCAGAGCCCAGATTCTAGGTAAGCTCACCACCTTTAAACATCTCTCTGTACTCCCCCAGAATCGGGCTTCCCCCTGCTCAGGCTCGAGGCAGGACTCAGTCTACCAGAATGCTTTTCCCTTCTGGGCACTTGTAGAAACCAGAACCATCTCCTGCCTCCCATCCAGACCAAATACAAATCTTCCTGCTCGGCCACCAGGGCTCAGTTCAACCTTGCAGTGCAGGCTTCCCAGAAGCTCAGAGTGGTATGACTCCTGAGTCCTGAAGACCTCACAGCAGGGCGATGGGCCACTCCTCACTGGCTTAAGGTTGATCCAAAGCTCCTGAGCAATCCTCTGGGCCTCGCTGTTCCCAAGAGATGGTGATACCCAGGCAAGTGGGCCAGCCACACATTGGAAATGAGACATACCTGTCACCCAGGCCTCTGAGCACCCCCATGGGAATGGCTATCCCCTGGAATAGTCGCCTTGGACCCTTACAAAAGAGATGAAGTGAAATTTGGGGCTTGTCCTATTCCTTCTCTGACTGCCCCAGACTAAGTGAAGCTCCCTTCTTATATCTCCCTCTGGCCCCAAGGCTTTTTTCTTTTTTTTTTTTTTTTGAGATAGAGTCTTACTATGTCACCCTGGGTAGAGTGCCATGGCGTCACAGCTCACAGCAACCTCAGACTCTTGGGCTTAAGCAATTCTCTTGCCTCAGCCTCCCAAGTAGCTGGGACTACAGGTGCCCATCACAACACCCAGCTATTTTTTGTTGCAGCTGTCATTGTTGTTTAGCTGAGCTGGGCTGGGTTTGAACCTGTCAGCCTCGCTGTTTGTGGCAGGTGCCGTAACCACTGTACTATGGACACCGAGCCTGGACCCTATGCTTTTGTTCATATTGTGCATTCTCAAAATGGAGCAAAATGCTTGTTTACAGAATCATATTTTTCTATGTGTGTATCCTTCTTGGAACTGTGAGTTTCATGGAGATCTGTAAGGCATTATTTAGCACAAATTCATTCTTCAGCTTGAAGTGAATTTGAATAATTCACACCAGCAACTCTTATGAGGTATATTGTTGGGAATCAAAGTAGTGCAACCACTTAGCTAAATGATTTTGCACTGCTTAGTAAAGCTGAACATGGAGAACAGCAATCTTAAAAAATGTTCAGAACAGCACATTGCTTGAAATGAAAACTGCAGATAACACAGATGCCCATCCACTCTTCCTTAGGAGGGGTAAATCACTTGTGGTCCTTAACTCTAGGGGATGGGACATAGTCACGAAGCCAAATGCACCTCAGCTACTGGGTCACTGTGGACGAGCATCAGATCCCCTTCACTGTTCTGGAAACACATGTCATGGGGGACACACGGTGACAGATGTCATTTATAAGAAGCTCAACAACACAAGAGGCAACAACAATCGACATTGTGGAAGAGCTGGAGGCTCTGCTGAGGCTCTGGCTCCTGAAGCTAGACCTTGGGTTCATCGGTTTTCATCTCATCATTATTATCCCATAAACAGTACAGATAGGTTTTTATATACTTTCATGTCTATTTCACAAAAATATAAATAAATAAAACATAAGGGGAAAAAATGAATTGAGGGCAGCACCTGTGGCTCAGTGAGTAGGGCGCCAGCCCCATATACCAAGGGTGGAGGGTTTGAAACTGACCCTGGCCAAACTGCAACAACAACAACAACAACAAATAGCCAGGCGTTGTGGCAGGTGCCTGTAGTCCCAGCTACTTGGGAGGCTAAGGCAAGAGAATTGCCTAAGCCCAAGGGAGGCTGAGGCAAGAGAATTGCCTAAGCCCAAGAGCTGGAGGTTGCTGTGAGCTATGACACTACAGGACTCTATCGAGGGTGACAAAGTGAGACTCTGTCTCTAAAAAAAATAAATGAATTGAGTGGGAACCCACCCCATCCAGGCAGGATGGAAGCAGAGGTCCTCAGCAGGGCTTCAGCCTTCTGAAGGCCCCACATCCTGGTCAATCCCTCTGTGGAACCTCTCCATCCTGGGGCCACCTGCTTCCTGCATTTAGTTCCCATATGCTGGCCTCCACCTCCCTGGCAAGCTCCTCTTCCCATATGGATCTGGTTAACTCTTTATTATTATTATTATTATTTCAAATACAAATGAGGGTGCAAATGTCAAGGTTACACTGTTTTCAATTCTAAGGTGAATTTCAAGTTGTAGTTGAGCCCTACACCCAGGGGGCGTGCTGAACACCCTCACATTGTGCATATTGGGTGAGATTCTGTCCACTGCCCTCCCTCCTCCCTCTTCTTTTCTCCCCCACCCTTTGCTAGGGTTTTTTTCCTTTCATGTGGGCATGTAGTTGCTTATATATTGATTTCATATTAGTATTGAGTACATTGGATACTTTTTTCCCCATTCTTGAGATACTTATGAAGAAGAATGTGTCTGTTGTGGCTCCGTGGTATACATATGTCACAGTTTGTCAATCCATTCATGGGTTGATGGGCACTTGGGTTGCTTCCACATCTTGGCAATTGTGAATTGAGGTGCAGTAAACATTCTGGTACAAATGTCCTTATAGATCTGGTTAACTCTTGCTGAATTGGAAGATGTCTACAAGACTGAGCCACCTTGGCTGGCCATGCCCTGTGCTTTCCAGGCACAAGTCCCTGTGCCCACTGGGGCCATAGCCACAGGCTCCCTTTCCTAGCCATTCCCTGCCCCTGCCACCCAGCTGAGACCCCGGAGCTCCAGGACTGCATCTCATTCACTTCTACAGGGAATAAAGCTCTTAGTAGGACATGATTCGAGCTTTCTTTAGAGGTTTATAGGAGAGAAAGCAAAATGGAGAGAAAATGAAAGAAAGAAAGTGAGTGAAGAGACAAGGAGAGTAGAGAGAGAAAAAATAAAGATTGATTAAATGGGAATCGTTGGTTATAAAACTTAGCAGCCAATAGTGTTTTATCTGCATGACATTTATAATTAAATGTCTGGAAATATATGAATACCAACCAAATACTGAGATCATTCTTTAAAAAAAAAAAATCTGCATCTGCTCAGTGTCTCTGTTGGCCAAGGTAATATGCTGTGTTCAATGTTTTGCTTTTAATTGTCTCCCCTTCCCTTTTAAACCCTTTAAAATCACTAATTAGAGGAGCATCTGGTAATGAGCTTTACACTTGCATCATTTGGTGATTCTTCAAAGCAACTGGTGCATATTTATGTAGGCCAGTGTCCAAAGTTTAAATGGAGCCAGATAGCTGCAGAACTGCTGGTGCCAGAGACGTAATTGAATTAATAGTTCACCTTCACCCAGTTTCAAAGGAGCACTGTTACCTACTAATGTCTCCTGTGGTTTTTAAACTTCGGAACTGCTTAAAATTAGACAGTTGATAAAATGCAGGACCATATTAACTTGGATATTGAATAAAATATTATGTAATAGGAAAATCAATATAAATCAAAGAGCAGGGTGGGTTCTGAGCTAAGCCATCTCCCTACTTTTCACATGAGGAAAATGAGGGCCAGGAAGTAACTCTCTGGCACTGCCAAGCTCCTATCTAGTAGCGTGAGATCACTTGTCTCCTGAGTCATGGATTAGTACCAATTTCTTTCTGCCATGTCATCTCAAATAAGAGCAAATAATAAAAATGATGAGCATGCAGGTGGCACTGTGGCTCAGTGAGTAGGGCGCCGGCCCCACATACCAAGGATGGTGGGTTTGAACCCAGCCCCAGCCAAACTGCAACAAAACAAAATAGCAGGGCATTGTGGCAGGCGCCTGTAGCCCCAGCTATTCGGGAGGCTGAGGCAAGAGAATCAGCTAACCCCAAGAGCTGGAGGTTGCTGTGAGCTGTGATGCCACGGTATTCTACCAAGAGTGACAAAGTGAGATTCTGACTCTAAAAAAAAAAAAAAAAAAAACAACAAGATGAGCACATATAGAATGTGGAGTGCAGGGAACAGTGTCCGGCATTTTAGACCTGTGATTTCACAAAATGATCCTGCTGACGTAAGATGGAACATGTCCATAATAATTATTTCACAGTTGCAGAAGCAGAACCAGAACCACAGAAGGCGTCAGTGCACTGCCCTACATCCTACCACTGGTGCAGGCACCGCCACAAAATGGATTCTTCCCTGCCCAGGAACACTATGCCTCCTTCCCTGAGACCAGGCACCTGGACAAGTCCTCACTCCATCAGGGTGGCTTTCTCTGAGCCCCTGCATCTAGGTGTTTTTCCTTGGTTGTGGGATATTTCAAAAGTAGGTCAGAGCAAGAGGTTCATATTCCTACATGGAAATAAACAAATAAACACATGCTGATTCCATCTAGAAACCCCAAAGCTAAAAACAATATAATCACTAAGGAATCCACATTATAGACATGAAGGAAAATGTGTTATCAGATAGCAGCAATGTCACGTTGCAGCTGAAAGGGCCAGGACACACCTGTCCTCCCTACTTGCAAATAGATTTACATGTTTAAGATAAAAATAGGTCTCCAGAATCAAATGTTTTAATGGTTATGCATCTGAGGGCCAAGGAGAATCATATATCTCAGGGCCTGGCATGGTGTCAGAGATAGGAATAAATGACGGAGGTGAAGGAAGGAAGGAAGGAAGGAAGGAAGGAAGGAAGGAAGGAAGGAAGGTTGGTTGCAACCTACCTTAAAGACCAGACCATCAAACTCCTGTTTATGTACTCTAGTCCCACCCATGACAATTCTAACAAATATAAAACAACTTGGATTGAACAGGGAGTTAATCATTGAATAGTTAAATAAAATTTCTTACTAGAAATTTTGAATTAAGGTGAAATTTCTCACCAATTCTGTCTCCTCCTTGCCTCTTGCGTCTATTGCCTCTTTATAGAGTAGGTCTGGCATGTAAATGAATGAAGGCAATGGAATTAGACACAATAAATGTTGGCTTTTTAAAAACCAACAATAAAGTCTTAGGGAAAACATGAAAATAACAGGTTCAGGTCACCAAATATCCAGTTAAAGCATGTGGTGAAAGTCCACAGAGCAGGCTGGAAAGAGATGCTTATCTCTTGCTGCTGCAGGGTGTGTTCCATTGAAATTCAGACCTGGGATTTAATGGCTACTATGACATTGCTACCAAAAGATCTGGATCCATATGCTTGGCAAGATCAGGGTCCCAGTTAGAAAAGAGTTGTATCCCCAAGGACATTAGGTGGTTGACATGAAGAATCTTTCTAATTTTATGTTGATGTAAAATGTTGGCATGTCAAAATGTATAGATCTTAACTATTCAATGAAATGAGTTTTGGTAAATGTGTACACCTGTGTAACCCTTGCTCTAATCAAGATAGGGAGTATCTCTGTTAGCCCAGAAGGTTCTCGCGGGTGCTTCATATCTCCCATAGGCAACAAATGTTCTGATGTCTATCACCATGAATTTGTTTTGCCTGCTCTTGATATTCATATAAATAGAATCATGAAGTATCTGGCTTCCTTCACACAGTGTGTTTCTGAGAATTGTCCATGTCATTGCAGGTATCACTAGCTCATTGCTTTTTATTGTGGGGTGGTATCCCATGGTATAGGCATACCGATATTTGTGTATCAGTTTTCTTGTTGACATTTGCTTTCACCAGGTTTGGGGTAATTACAAATAAAGCTTTTGACATTCTTGAGCAATTTTTTTTTGCAAAAATTGAATTTTAATTTCTCTTAGAGGAAATGTCTAGAAAGGCTGGACCATAGAAATATATTTATAATTTTATAAAAACCACCAGACCTTTTCCCAATGTGATTGTACCATTTTGTGTTCTGATCAGCAATGTAGGGGAGTCCCAGAAGCTTCATGTCCTAAATCGGGTTCTCCAGTCTTTTTAATTTTAACCATTCTAAGGATGTAAAATAGCATTTCACATTGGGTTTAACATGCATTTCCTGATGACTAATGATGCCAAGCTACTTTCCAGGCCCTTCCTTACTGATCTTCACACATTCCCTGTGATCTGGTTTGGATGTTTGGCCCGCTCCAAATCTCATGTTGAAATTGGGTCCCCAGAGTTGGAGGAAGGGCCTGCTGGGAGGTATTTTGGTCATGATAGTGAATGTGGATCCCTCATGAATGGCTCAGGTGCCCTGCCCATGATAATGGAGCAAGTTCTCATTGTTTTAATTCACACAAGAGCTGGTTATGTAAAAGATCCTGGCACTACCTCCTCCATCTCCTGATCTTTCTCTCTCCTTGTGACACAACTGCCACCCCCTTCACTTTCCACCTTGGAGGAAGCTCCCTGAAGCCCTGGCCAGAAGCAGATGCAGACGCTGGTGTCATTCTTATCCTGTTTGCAGAACCATGAGCCAATTAAAGCTCTTTCTTTACAAATTACTAGGTATCCTTTATAAGGATACCAAATAGATTAATATGGCTTGTTAACGGATCGTTCAAACATTTCATCCATTTTTCACTAGACTGTTTTCCATTTATTGAAGGGCAAGAGGTATTTATATATTCTGGACATAAATCTTTTATATGTGTGTTGTGAAATCTTTCTCACAACTAGTGACTTAGATGTCTATTTTATTAATTGCATCTTTTGAAGAAGAGATAGCTTTCAATTCAATGAAGTCTAACTTATCAGATTTTCTTTTACTGTAGGGTGTATAATGTGGTATCCTATCTTGGAAATCTTTGCTTGTCTCAGAATCATGAAGCTTTTCTCCTATTTTTAAAAATGTTTTACAGTTTTAGTCTATAACCCTCTTCAAGTTCATTTTTTACTGTGGTGTGAGATAAGAGTTGCGGTTCATGTTTTTATACAGATGTCCAATTATTTCAGCACCACCTGTCGAAAATAATAAGCTTTCTCAATTGAATTACCATGGCAATTGTGTTGAAAATCAATTGGCTTTGTGGGTCTATATCTTGATTATTTATTCTTTTCTAAGAATGTATATGTCTACCCTTATTTTTATGTTACACTGTCTTGAGACAGCACATGGATATTTTAAGTTTGGGGAATCATAGAACAAACTCCACATATTTGTAAGCTATTTGAAAGAATAGCCCCTACCACCACTGTAACTCTTGTCCAATTATAGCTATGTGATCACATTTATAGCATATGTCTCCTCTGTGGACACTTAAAAACTGTACCAGCACATAGTTGCAGTAATTTTCCAAGTGAGGCTTGAGAAATAATTGACTCTTGATAATATTGTTCACAGCTATTTCCTTTATGTTCAGATGTCAAGAAAATGATTATCACGCAGGCTATACACACAGAAAACACAGAGCTGGGAAAGTCTAATAAAACTTTAGCAGTCATGGGAAAATAAAAAAAAAACACCTGAAGTTTATCCCAATGCCTCTGACAAAAACAGAGGCAATAATGGAAATACATGCAAATAGTGAATATTTTTGGAACCAGGCAAGGAATACCCATAGTAAGAGCTTCCTGAAAGGCTGAGGGTGCCCCAGAACCAGCTGTTGATTAATAGAATGTTCCATATGAGGAATGGAGGGTATGATTTGGTCATTGAGATTCCTCAGACAAAAAATAAATAAATAAATAAATAAATAAAGTAAAACAAAGCACATGGAAGAGGGTGAGACAGGAACAGGTGACAACGGCACCAGGCCTGGGGAGGGCAGACCCACCAAGAGCATAGGGCTGCTCGTGCACCTGCAGAGGTAGAGAGGGGCACACAAGAAGAGGAGGATTTACTTTGCAAACTGTCTTCTGAGCAATATGAAATAGATTATCAATTCACGACAACTCTAAACCTTAATAAAATCCATTATATTGGCCAATAAATTCTTTGTACTATGTATGAAGTGATCAGTGAATGTTTCTCAGACTGACATGAACAGAGTGGCAAGAAACTGGAGGAAGAGGAGTGGTGGAAGAAGGACCTAGATATGAATTTGACCTATGTAGAGAATGAAATGGAGCATCCACAAATCATGGAATTCAGGTTCTCACTCTGTCACCATCACCCTGGGTAGAGTACTGAGCTTTCTCAGGCCAGAAGAATAGAGCTGGCCTCTGCATGATATCTGAATATTATTATCCACGTTGCAAAGCACTCAGGCAAAGTTTCTCAGCTGACCTTCTACAGACTTAGGTGAGCTAAGCTGAGAAAGCAATTTCACTCACACGCAGCCGATGCTGCCTAGTCCATCCCCATTAGACCGTGCTGCTCAGTTTTCAACAAAAATTACAAGGCATGCTGTAAGGCAAGCAAACAGACAGAGCAAGTGTCAGAACCACACTGAAATGGGACAGAGATGTCATAAGGCCAGATGTGCTAGAGTTGGAGTTATCAGTTTGAACATGTCTGGATTAATACAGACATAACGGTTACATGTAGAAGTGTATGTGTGGGTACACAGATTAGCACACCCACATATATCCCAACAAAAAGAAGTGTAGCTCCTTGGAGGACTGGATGATTAGCCTGTAGCAGGGAATATACTAGGTGAACCTGGAGGAGCTTTTAGTGCCAGAAATTTTAAAAATATTCAAAAACATGAGGGCTTGTTACAAGGACAGCAGAGACAACCGAAAGAGCTCTCAATAGCCAGATACAGGATAATTTGAGCAATAGAATAAATAAAGGAGTATTGGATAACCTAAACTATAAAATAAGTATCCACATGTCCATACTGAGATATGTAAATGATTTAAGGAATAAATGGAAAAATACCAAAAATCTCCCATGCAAAAGAATTTCAAATGATTGATGTAGCTTCTACCTGCAAGTAGGTGGAGCGTCACCCCCAATTCCTCGAGCAGAGTCGCACATTATGACTTCCTCCCAAATAGTGCAGCACAATAAAGGAGAAAAGGTGACTACATAGTGGAGAAACTTAACAAGAATGACCTCAGCCAGGTGAACAAAGTCCACATCAACAGTGATAATTCACATTGATGTTGTGTGCCCTAGCATTATGTCACAGAGTAACCACCCGCCTCTGTGGTCTTCCTCCCAATAACTCATAACTTCAGTCTAATGTGAGGGAAAAAATCTGAAATCCAAATTGAGGGGCATTCTATAAAATATCTGACATTCCTCCTCACAACTGTTAAGTTCATCAAAAACATGGGTGGTCTGACAAACCATTTACCATAAATCAAAAATAAAAATAGAGAAGGAAAATAACTAGTTAGAAATCCAGCAAACAAGTACAGGACCTGCACACTGACAGATATAAAAGGCTGATTAAAGGTGGCAAAGAAAATTTAATAATTGGAGACACTTACCATGAACATACCATGGATTGAGAAAGTCTAGCAAGGATATTAATTCTCTCCAAACTGACCTGTAGTTTTAATATATTTCTTATCAAAAAAACCCAGCTTGATCTAAAGTGTATACAGAAAGATACAAGAACTGGAATAGTTGAAACAGTTTTAAAAAAGGATAAAGTGGCTTGGCGCCTGTGGCTCAAGTGGCTAAGGCGGCAGCCACATATACCTAAGGTGGCAGGTTTGAATCCAGCCTGGGCCCACCAAACAACAATGATGGCTGCAACCAAAAAATAGCCTGGCGTTGTGGCGGGCACCTGTGGTCCCAGCTACTTGGGAGGCGGAGGCAGGAGACTCACTTGAGCCCAGGAGTTGGAGGTTGCTGTGAGTTGTGATGCCAGGGCACTCTACCTAGGGGAACAGCTTGAGGCTCTGTCTCAAAAAAAAAAAAAAAGGATAAAGTGGCAGGATGTTAAGATTTTCCGTATTGCTGTAGTGATCAAAGCGGTATAATATTGGTGGAGATGGGAATAGATCAATGGAACTTACTAAATAATCTATAGACAGAACAATCACAGTCCAATTGGATTTTGGATTTTGACAAACAAAAGTAATTCAGTAGAAGAAGGGTCTTTACAACAAATGTTGCTGGATGAAGTGGAAGTCCATAGGGAAAATAAGTAAGTAGATGATGGGTAGATGTTAGATAAACAACATAAATCTTACACACCACTTTATATACAAAACTTTAAAAATTATCATGTATTCTAGTATAAAATGTAAAGCTATAAAATACTTACATCTATTTTTTTTTTTTTGAAACAGATTCTTACTCTGTCACCATCACTCTGGCTAGAGTGCTGTGCCATCATCGTTCAGAGCAACCTCAAATTCCTGGGCTCAAGTGATCCTCTTGCCTTATCCTCCTGAGTAGCTGGGGCTACAGGTGTGTGCTCGTATACCAATAACCATTTGCCTGAGAAATACAGCTCTAAACTGAAAGTGACTAAAAAGTTTCCAGGTAGCAATGACTTTAAAATTGGGTTGTTATTACAGTGATTTAGCTGCCCTGTTGAAACGTGGTGAGAGGGCGGAGTTCACGTGTTCATAACAACAAAGTGACTTCCATCTGCATGACTGATGTTCACACCTGCTGCATCAATAAATTCCAACATCTTTTTGAAAGAGATATTGGAGGGGGGTGAAGAATGCCAAAATGTATTCAGGAAAATACAGAAAATCCATTACCATGAAAGATGTGATAAAACTTCCTCTCCCTCAGAAAAAACTAAAAATAAAAACAAAAGAGGCTCAATGATTGCAGAATCAACTCTAGCAAGACGGCTGAAAACAGGTAATTTAAGAGATTCTGATTGTTCCTCCGCAGCACAAAAGATGGATAATTTTCAAGTCAACAGGAAAAAGAATCTCCCAGGAGAAAACTAGGCAAAGGAACATGAAGAGACGATTCACAAAAGAAGAAATTCAGATGTTCTGTAACAATAGGAAAACAGATAAAAAAGGAGGAGTCGTGATTTTCCCACGTTGAAACGCTGCGTCAGTTCACAAAGGTGAGCCTGAGGCTGATGAATGTAAAGCCCTTATGCAGGATTAAAACTAAGTACAGGATAGGAGAAACGTACACTCCGGATCCGCTACACCTGACACCCTCTGGGGATGGACTCTGCCAGCGTCCTGAATGGGCAGCTCCTCTCAGGAGACAGGAAGCCGAGGCTCCCCTGACGTGGAGTGGTGAGCAGCCACCATCAGCTTCCAGCCCCTCGTCCTGGGAGAACATTGCTCCTGGGAACCTAACCCCACAGCCCATCCCGAGAGAAGGGAAAAGCTCTAAATCTCACTATTTCAACACGACAATAATAAAGGCCTTAGAAAGGAAAGTTTTCACCCAGGAAACAAAGCGGCAGCTGAGCCGGGGAGGGGATGCCCTTTGCTCCCATAGGAGGCTGGGGCTGACTCTGAGCCCGAGGTCAGGCCAGGAGCTCCCCAGAGAGGATGACGTCGTCTCAGTGAGTGACAGAGAGAAGGCAGCACCACCCAGTCGCCTGGGACAGCTGGCACTGCGAGGAGCAGATGGCAGACATCTCTGGGGCCACGTGCCCAACCTCATTCCCACCTCTGGGACTCGCCCTGCTTGCCGGCCCTGGGAGCCGCCTTCCCGGCCCTTCACGAGGTCTGAGCCTTGCGTCACTGGGCTCCCTGCCCAAAGAGCCCTTCCCGCCCATCACCCTGCCTGTGTCCTGCTATCCCATCTCCACAGCACGGAGCCTGGCCAGACAACGCATCATGGGGCTGCTGATTCACCTGTCTGGTTTCTGCCTCCCACCACAGAATATAAGGTCACCAAGGTAGGGACTCAGGAATTAGGTCTGGGACCAAGTGCCTTGCATAAGAAGTTACTTAATATATATTTTTGAATAAGTCATTCTGTGAGTTCGTTAAAATGTGTAATAAGCAATTGTGATTAAAAGAAAATACCCCCCAAAATGTTCCTTTCCAAAGATAATTGGTAAGAGAGTGCAGTGACTCACATTTGTTCCTGGGAACGTTTATATGCCCTTTGCGATTTATACTGGGAGGCCCTATTTACAGCAGGGAACTTTGCCTAGGGAAGGTGCAGAACTGGCAGGAGACTCTCAGGTGTTCCCTGAGCCTCCTCACCTTGCTCATTTTTAGCAGAAATAGTAGGAACTAGGTGAGAGCAGGACTGTGTGGTCTTTGGGCACAGTGCCTGGTGCACCTCCACTCATTCCCCACACCTGGGGACCAGCCCTGGGGTGCTGCCACTGCCTCCCCCTGCCCCAGAGCTCGGCTTCCCAGCACCTCTCAGGGTTCTGGTTTGTCTTCAGATGGCAACCTTGGGACTAAGTCTCTGTTCTTTGGGCATCTTCATATTTCCCCCGGGCATCCTCAGGGACTTCATCCTGAACCCCAAGTGAGAGAGGACCCTGAGGAGTCCTCTCACTCCCTCTCACCACCCCCCACCAAGTGTACCTTTCCCTCCACAGAGCACTTTCCATCAGAGGCTAAACACTTCCACACCCTCAGGCAAGATGGGCCTGTGCCAGCACCAGCTGCACCCACAGCTCTCTGAACCATCCCACTCTGCCCTCAGAAATGGCATGGAAAAAAATGGAAGATGGTGCTTGTGTGGACTCACAATCTGTCCTGCCAGATTGGACATCTTTGTGTAGTAACTGGCCTTTCTGTAACAGGTCTTTCAGACTGCCTGGGGTCTAGCTGATCAATACAGTCTGCTTATAGCAGCCAGTAAAGTAACTTTGTGTTCACTAAGCAGCATTTGAAAACAGCCTTTTAAAAAGCTCAACATGATCTGAACCTCAGAGCTTATGAGGTCAGTCTAACCACACTGAGGACCTCACTGGCCTCCAGGGTCCTCATTAGAGGACAGCTTAGCTTGGCCGCAGTAAGTGGTGCCTAATCAAACCTGAAAAGCAGAATGTGGGTGTGATGCACGATCCTGATGATGTTCGTGGACTATCTGTGTTTAGGTAGGCAGCACCCCATGTACCATGAACACCCTTCTGTGTACCTGGGCCAGTAGCTCAGATTTCCCACTGTGCAGGATGTGCATTTTCTTCTGTATGTATTTATTCAGGACTATCGTAGGTGAGGGAAGAGGCCAGGCACAGGGTAACAGTGAGGCTGTATGAAAATTGATAACTTTCTTTTACACAAAGGAAAAGGGAAGAGGTTGAATGGCTTGAGAAAAGTGCATAAAATTAAATGTTAAAACCTTTAATGGTACGTTCAATTATTTCAACTTCTCCCTGAACAAAGGTTATCTATTCTCCCTTAGATTTTGTTCTTGAAGGAAGTCCTAGGAGAGAGAATTTACACCTTACCCAAAATTCTTTTCAAGACTGGTTTCTTAATTTGTTATTTTAATAAGTTCTACATTTATATGTTAGAAATTTAGAACTACATAGCAACCTGCACGTAGCTGAAGTCTTTCCCTACCCTGGTCTCCAGCGTCTCAGGACAGGGTCTGGAAGCAAGTATGGCCATCCACTTCATCTGTACTCTTGGACAGAGATCCCCAAACTTTGGGGTACAAGGGACTAGTTTCGTGGGAGATAATATTTCCACAAAGCAAGGTGGGAGTTCAGGATGGTTTCTGGATGATTTGAGCCCATGGCATTTATTGTGCACTTTATTTCTATTATAATTACACTGTAATACGTAACAAAAAAATCATACAACTTGCCATAATGCAGAATCAGTGGGAGGGCTGAGCATGTTTTCCTGCAACTAAGCAGTCCCATCTGGGGGTGATGAGAGACAGTGAGACCCAAAGTATGTTGCTTATGTCCTCAGCCCCACCTCAGATCATGAGGCATTAGATTCTCATTTGGAGCACAGAACCTAGACCCATCACATGTGCGGTTTACAGGCGGGTTGGGGCTCCTGTAAGCATCTCATGCTGCCTCTGATCTGACAGGAGACGGAGCTCAGATGGTGGTGGGAGTGATGGGGAGCAGCTGCCAACGCAGAGGAAGCTTTGCTTGCTTTACACTCACCTCTGTTTGTGCACTCCAGTGCCCACCAGTCCTCAGCCCACGGATGGGGAAACGCAGTCCTTGGAGACATAGTCTAAGCACATACAGGAAAGTGGGAGTCCTGTTTCTCTTTTTGTGGCTCAACCTAAACTTCGTTTGCTGGTGGTTTGTTCATTTAACAGATAAATCTTGGGGACTATTCCACATCATCCTGTAATAACCACTTCCCTCTTCCCTGCTGCTTACAAATGTCTATTCCATGGCTAATTTAAGCTAATGAAATCTACAATGGTGGCCTGTATTCTTTTTTTAATTTTTTATTCTTCTATACTTTATTAATTGCTGCTGGCAAACAAAAGGATATACCACTATTTGAAGGTGAGTATCCTACTGGTTACTAGATTAGCTGCAGACATCGAACCCCACCTCTGCCTTTCTCTCTGTATGTCCCTGTTACTTTTCTAAGACTTGATTCCTTAATTTTTTAAACTAATCATAACTGTGTACATTTATGGGGTACAGTGTGCTGATTTGGTATACAATGTGGATTGCTTACATTGATTAACATGGCCATCATCTCACATACTTATTTGTTGTGGCCAGACATTTGTACTCTACTCTTAATAGATTTGTAATAAACCATTGCATTGTGCACAATAGGTGAGGTCCCACCAAACACCCTCCCTCCTCCCACTCTCTCCCCTCCCTTCTCCCTCTTCTTCCCTCCTTCTTTCTAGTCTATAGTTGTGTTTTATCATTCATATGAATGTGTAGGTGATTATACATTGGTTTCATAATAGTATTGAGTACATTGGATACCTTTTTTTCCATCCTTAAGATACTTTGCTTTTAATATGTTTCTGTTCCATCCAGGTAAACATAAAAGATGTGAAGTCTATAGGAGGAAGAGGAGGAGGGCTGGGTTAACAGCATGGAGAACAGTCACCCCACCACCACTACCACCAGCAGCTCCTGCCCAAGCTTGGCCCTTCGGGCAAGGAGGAACCACCACTGGAAAAGTTACAAATTGATGATTGACCTGGCTCTGAAAAAGGGGTATCATAAACTATACCACTACAATGGGCAGCATTTCAGCCTGGCGATGTCCAGCACCCACCTAGTGGAAATTGTTGAAGATCCCCAGGTCATCAGGATCTGGACCAAAAAAAAAAAATTTTAAGTGATGTAAAGTCTCCATCCTTTTTATGACTGCATAGTATTCCATGGTGTTATATACTACAATTTGTTAATCCATTCATGGGTTGATGGGCATTTGGGCTGATTCCATGACCCATGATTTGCCATGAGTTATTCTGCAATAAACATTATGGTGCAAATGCCTTTGTTGGAAAATGATTTTTGATCATCTGGGTAGATACTAGTAGAGGAATTGCCAGATTGAATGGTAAGTCTTCTTCTACTATCTTGAGAATTCTCCAAAGTTCTTTCCAAGAAGGCTGTATTAGTTTGCAATCTCACCAGCAGTGCAGAAGTGTTCCCTACTCTCCACATCCACACCAAGATCTGGAGTTTAGGGATTTTGTGATGTGGGCTAATCTTACTGGAGTTAGATGATACCTCAAAGTGGTTTTGATTTGCATTCCTCTGATGATTAAAGATGATGAGCATTTTTTCATATGTTTGTAGGCCATGCACCTGTCTTCTTTAGAGAAGTTTCTGTTCAAGTCTCTTGCCCCCAAAGAAATGGGGTTATTAGGTCTTTTCTTATTGATTAGTTTGAGTTCTTGGTGGATTCTAGTTATTAAACCTTTGTCAGAAGCATAACCTGCAAATATCTTCTCCCGTTTGGGAAGCTGTCTGTTTGCTTTACTTACTGTGCTCTTGACTGTGCAGAAGTTTTTAGTTTGATTAGATCACAGTAATATATTTTTTGGGTTGCTTCAATTGTCAGAGGGGTCCTCCTCATAAAGTATTTTCCAAGGCCAATTTCTTCAAACATTTTGCCTGCACTTTTTTCTAGTATTTTTATAGTTTCATGTCTCAAGTTTAAAGCTTTTATCCGGTGAAAATCAATTTTTGTTAATGGTGTAAAATGAGAGTCTAGTTTCAGTCTTCCTTAAGTCTCTAGCCAGTTTTCCCAGCACCATTTGTTAGGGAATCTTTCCCCCAATGCATGTTTTTGATAGGCTTATCATAGATCAAATAACTGGGTTCATCTCTTGGTTTTCTATTCCGTTCCATATATCTACCTCTCTATTTTTGTGCTAGTATAATGCTGCTTTGATCACTATAGATTTATAATATAGCCTAAAGTCTGGTGACATGATAACCTCCTGATTTGTTTTTATTTCTTGGTAATGTATTGGCTATTCAAGGTTTTTTTCCTGATTCCACATAAAACCAAGTACTATTTCTTCAAGACCTTTAAAGTATGATATTGTTGGGCTAAAATTGGGTTATAGCTTTCCTATGATAGCTAAAAATTAGTTTCATAATAGGGTTGAGTACATTGGATACTTTTTCTTAGGGGAGGGGGGAGGATGGGTGGAGGGAGGGCGATTGCTGGGATCACACCTATGATTTATCCTATAAGGGTACATGTGAATCTTTCTAAATGTGGAATATAAATGTCTTAACACAACAACTATGAGAATGACATGAAGGCTATATTGGCCAATTGGATGAAAGTATTTCAAATTATACATGGAAACAACACACTGTACCCCATGATAGTATTAATGTACACAACTATGATTTAATAAAAAAAAAAATAAAGTATGACATTGGTGCTTTAATAGGGATTGCATTAAATCTGTAGATTGCTTTGGGCATTTTAACAATGTTGATTCTTCCCAGCCATGAGCATGATATGTTTTTTCATTTGTTAACATCTTCAGCTATTTCTTTTCTCAGAGTTTTATAAACCTCCTTATAGAGATCTTTCCTTTGTTAGGTAAATTCCCAGATATTTCATCTTTTTTGGCTGCCCTGCATTCTTATGCATTTGTCATTTTAGACATGGGTAGAAAGTTTCTAAAGTATTAACTCTCAGGAGTAAAACTGCAGCAAAAATAGCCTTTTTGCTTTGAGAGATACTATCAAGTTCTTCCTGAGAGATGATTTATCAACTATGTGAGATATAAATTATAAATTTATGAGAACTTATAATTTATCTGTTTTTTTTCCTGGATATTCTATTGTCTTTAACAATCTCTTAAGTTTCAAAAAAAAAAAAAGTAAAAAATTCCTCTTGCTGTGTTGAGGTCCAACCTGTTGTAGAATATACAAAGGTTTCTGTGTCTCTTCTGTAAAATATTCCTCACGTTCATTGTGGCCACTCTAGAAGGTTTTGATTATTCTTTCCCAGGAGATATTTTAATGTCAGAGAAATCACTCTGTGTCCAGTAGGCAGTGCAAATGCACCAAGTGGTTTCCTATAAGGGCATGTGCCTCTGAGCCCTTTTTTCCTCCATGAAAAACATTTTTGTTTTTTATGTAGTCAAATTCATAAAATTTTTCTCAAATGGTTTGTAAGCTAACACAAGCTATCTCCAGTGCCTGATTGTGAAAGACAGTTTTTTTACATGTGAACTTCTAGTATTTTTAGGACATGATTTTTACACTTACATAATTTATTCATCGAAAATGTATTTTGTTAAAAGAAAGGAACGAGTGTCAACTTTTTATTTTTTTCTGACAAGCCATACATTGGTCTCAAAGTCATTTATGAAAGATCTATCATTTCCCCACTGATGGCCCAGAGCTTCTGTGTTCCTCATTTTAACTTTATTCCATTACTCTGTTCAGACTATTTTCATACATTTCTTCCATACTACTTCAATTAAGTAGCTGTATTATATGTTTTAGTATCTGCCTAACGCTAGTAACCTTTTTTATTCTCCATTTTTTAAAAACAATACTTCTGAATATTTATACTTATTTCTAAATGTGAGGTTTAAAATCAAATTGTCAAGTTAAAATAGTCAATTAAATTTATAGGAAACTGAAGAAAGACAAATGTCTTTGGGATACTGACCTGTTCTCTTCAGTGGCAGCAACAGCTTTCCAGTGTTGCTTTCTAAGTTTCTTCACACAGACCTTACCTCAATTTTTATTTTTTTCTAGCTATTTAAATGTGTTTTAGTTATAAATTAAATGGATTCTTTGATGCATTTTCTAACTATTTCTTGTTCATGCAGGAGAGGTATGTTGGTATATTTTTATTCAACTACTTGACTATATGATATATGCCATAATTACCCTTCACAATTTTCAGCTGGTATCACCTGCAGATAAGTAAAAATCAGACTTGCCAATTTTTATTCATATTTCAATATTTTCTCTAACTTCTTTTCATCATTAGCACCTTCAGGACTGTTCTGAAATTACTCAAGGTTTTCCCCAATGCATAACCATAGCTGTATCACCCTGTCAAAGAATATTTTTATTCTAATTTCTTTAAAAGATTTCCTTTCCTTTCAGTGAAAAAGGGATGCACATTTCCATTCCCTCTTCAGCATCAAGGTCGATGATAATATTATTTTGTTATATGTAGTAGTAAATTGTATATATTGTTTTGTGATGTGTTATATTATACTAACATACTATCCTATTATATTGAAATACTCCATAAATAATTTTTTTATTTATGATATATTTTTTATGCTCCTAGATTTGATTTTCTCTTAGTAAATACAGGTCTTTTATTTACAGTGACAAATGAAATATGTTACAATTTTTTGAATGTATACTTGGTGGTTTGGGTCGCAACATTGTCCTGATTTCAAAAAACTTTTAATGCTTGGCTTCTTGCTAATTTAAATACCGTTAACATTGGCTAATTTTTAGTGTGTTATAATTCCTTTGGGTATTTTAGGCAGATAGGCCTTTGATTATTTTTTAATAGTAACAAATTTGTTCAAATGTTTATTATAGAATCTCTATTATTTCATAAAAATTACATATTTGATCCATGTTTTCAAATATATTTGCATAGAAATGAGTTTATATTTTAAAAATTCTCTGTAGAATTTCCTGTTAACTTCACTAATATCACCAAATACTGCTTTCTTTCTTTTATTCTCACTTGTGTCCTAAATAATTTTTATTATTAGGTTTTAAAAAAAATCTACGTTTAAAACTCACTAATGTTCATTTATATTTTTATAAATCTTTCCATTCAATTTTTTGGTATTTATTTTGTTATTTATCCCAAATTGTTAAATTTCCAATGTATTTATAACACTTTCTCTTTTACATTAATGTAAGTATTTTAATTATGCATTTTCTTTATGATATCGATATAATCTATAGGCTTTTGAAATATTTTGTTCATCCTTTTAAGATTCTTTAAAATGGACTTAGTTTTACACGGGAGATTTCAAGATAGTTTTTCTTTTGTTAATACTAGTATTTTAAAATTCCAGCTGTTAGGATTTTGTTTTAAATTATTTTATTAAATTACATGTATATTACATTGTAGCCAGAGAACATTGTCTGTCCTAATTAGACTGTATGCATTTATTGACCAGATACAAAGTCTAGTATCATGACTTGCCAAGGGCGATCAAAATGAAAGTGTATTTTCTATATTCAAGCTGTGGAAATAGGTATATATCAATTATACCTGCCTCGATAATACGTTCATTAGTCATTCGAATTCATTTTGTTTATTTTTTCTCTGAGTAAGTTAAAATCTGCTCATTCCGCTGTCCTCTTCCTAGTTTTCTTTTCTGAAGTTTGATAATTCATAGAGAATTTTCACTCTCACTTGTTTATTGCTTTTAGAGGACGGTGTTTTATTGTTTGTTGATATTAAAAGTTAGGTGACCAGAATTTAAACTTGTCTGATGAGATGATTATGGGTTATTGTTTTCATCGGCTTAAAAACAAAGTTTTCTTTTCTTTTCTTTTCTTTTTTTTTTTTTTTTTTTGTTTTTTTGAGACAGTCTCACTATGTCACCCTGAGTGGAGTGCCATGGCATCACAGCTCACAACAACCTCAAACTCTTGAGCTCAAGCAATTCTCTTGCCTCAGCCTCCCAGGTAGCTGGGACTATAGGCACCAGCAATGCCTGGCTATTTTTTTGTTGCAATGTCTTTGTTGGTTAGGAGGCCCAGGCCAGGTTGGAACCCAGCAGGCCCAGTGCATGTGGCCAGCATCCTAACCACTGGGCTACGGGTGCCAATCCCAAAACAAAGTTTCCCGCTGAGTGATCTTCCTCTGCCATTCTTGGGCTGTTTTCTTCTGGAATGTGTTTAGATAGCTTGGATGTTTACAATGTAGAGCTCTATGTCTTTATTTGCAGTTTGTATATCTTTTATCATTTTTTGTGTCTTGTTATACTAGCTTAGACTTTCAGTGTAATGTTGAATAGCGATGGTAGGAAAAGGAATCATTGCCTCCATCTCAATCTTGAGGAGAACCTGTTCGTTCCCTCACCATAAACTACAGTATCAATTGTAAGGCATGTTTTGCTTTGATTCAGTTTTTGTCTTTGGCATATACCCTTTAAAATTGGATTATAAAAGTTTCCTTTCATTCTGAAGATTTTTTTTTCTTTTGCAGTTTTTGGCCAGGGCTGGGTTAGAATCCACCACCTTCAGCATATGGGGCCAGTGCCCTATTCCTTTGAGCCACAGGCATTCCCAAGATTTTTGTTGAGAGCTTTTTTTTTTTTTTTGGCCGGGGCGGGGTTTGAACCTCCCACCTCCAGCATACAGGGCTAGTGCCCTACCCTTTTGAGCCACAGTTGAGAACTTTTAACATAAATGAATTTCTCAGTCCATTTTGAGTTGCTATTAAGAAAAACCTGAGGATGGGTAATTTATTATCAGAAAAGAGGTTTATTTGGCTCAGGGTTCTGCAGGCTGTACGAGAAGGATAGTGCTGGCATCTGCTTCTGGTCAGGACTTGAGGAAGCTTTTGCTCATGGCAAAAGGTGAAGGAGGAGTAGATGTGTCCCCTGGTGAGAGAGTGAGCAAGAGTGAGAAGGAGGGTGCCACGGTCTGTTGAGCAACCAACCTTATGTGGACTCTTAGAGGAAGAACTCACTCAGTACATGAGGATGGCAGCAGGCCGTTATGAGGGAATGTGCCCCATGGCCCAAACCCCTCCTCCCAGGCTCCACTGCCTATGCTGGGGGTCATATTTTGACATGAGATTCAGAAAGTACAAATTTCCAAACCACATCGATGAATACTGACATTTGTCAAAAGCTTTCTCTGTGTTTACGGATAGGATTTTTTTTGCTTATTTTTTCAACTAATATGATAGCTTGATTTGCTAATATTGAACTAGCCTTGCATTCCTGATAAATAAATTAACAATTGTTTGTGACATGTTATCCTTTTTTTATATAATTGATTACATGTGTTAATATTTTACTAAGGATTTTTTGTGTCTATGTTAATAACAGATATTAATCTGTAGTATTGTTTTTCTTGGAATGTCTTTGTATAACCTTGGTATTAGGGTAATGTTGGCCTCATAAAATCAATTAAGAAGGGTTCTTTTCTGTTTTCTTGAAAATTTTTGTACAAACTAGAGTTATTTGTTTTTAAATGTTTGTTAGAACTCATAAGTGAAATGATTTGAGCCTAATGATGGTTTTTGTTATTCTTTTAACTACTTTTTAATTCCTTTAATAGATGTAGAGATATAATCAGGTTATCTAGTTTTGCTTGAGTTAGTTTCGGTAGTCTGAATCTTTCAAAGAACCAGTCCATTCAACATAACTTATCAAATATATAGCACATAAGCCAGTAATGATGGCCTTTTTTTTAAATTCCCAACATTGGGGATTTGTGTATTTTCTCTTTTTTCTACCTATAGTTTTATCACATTTATTGTTATTTTCAAATAACCAGGTTTTTTTTTTAATTTTCTCTACATTCCTACTTTCAGTGTCATTGATTTCTGCTCTAATTTTTAACATTTCCTTTCTTCTGTTTGCTTAGGTTTAATTTACTCTTAATTCCATATATTTCTCAGGTGAATGCTTAGGTTATTAATTTATATATGTCTTCTTTATTAATATATACATTTAATGCTATAAATTTATCTATAAACACTACTTTAGCTGCAGTCTATGAATTTTGATAAGTAGTGCTTTCGTTTTTATTTAGTAAAAAAAATTTGAACGTGTCTTGAGAGTTCTTTGGGTCATACATTATTTTAAAATACGTTGTTCAATTTTCAAATATTTAGGAATTTTCCAGCTAAGTTTTTGTTATTAACTTTTAGTCTAATTTCTGTTGTGATCTGAGAACATATATTGCATGATTTCTACTTTTAGATTTTTCTTTAGATTTTATGGTCCAAAATGTGGTCTAACTTGGTGAATGTTCTGTGTGTGCTTGAGAGGAATACCTACTCTATCCTTCTCTGATGTTGTATTCTCATGTAGAATTTGAATAGGGCCTTGCTGCTGTTTTTGGATGGATGCTCACATCTTTCCTTGATCATTACTCATCTTTAAATCATTTCTAGTATAGCAGTGGACTGGTAGAGTTAATATTTCAGACTAAGAGTTATTTTCCCTGGATCAAAGGGAATTTCTTTGTCACTGAGTTATGTTTCCACGAGTTACACGTGTAGTTCCTAGTTATCCGCCAAGCCAACCAAGATAGACAACTTTGGGATTGGTCCTTCCTCAGCCTGGTACCCCTGTCCCCTGTTCTTCCTTACTGTTCTTCCCAAGGGTGGCACGTCAGTGTGCTTCCTCCTTCTCCTCTGCTTCTCCAGGCTACCAGATGGCATATATGAAAAACTAGGAAATCAAGTCACAGACACTATTTTGTCTCTCAAGGTGTCACTATAGTTGAAGAATTATAGCCCGGGGGTATTTTCTTGGGCTTAGGGTCATTGAAGTCTTCTTTGGGCACTTTCCTGCATTCCTGTTGAGGGTTGCATTGTCATTTGTCTTTCTTCATGTTTCAGGGTAATTTTAAAGAAAGCAATAGGGTAGCATTAACCTTGCTTTTGAAAACAAAAGGTCTTCTATTTAATATCTTTTGCTTTTAAAAATCATACAGAGAGGCTGAGAACAGAAGCCTGAACTCTGCAGAGGGCTGCTGCTGGGGGAATGCAAACAACACACATTTCGGTATCTGAGCAAAGCTGGAACACCTCAGTTGTTATCTAAGGAACCTAAAACTCATACCTGATTCCTTCTTCAAACACTTTACCAAATTATGAAAGTATATGTTGAAAAAAAATCTCACGGAGGATTCTGGGAAGATGGCCGACTGGTAGCAACCCTGGTCAGAGGCTCCTGAACAAAGGAAGAAAAACTGGTTGGAATCAGAATCTATGAAGTCAAAGACGGGGAGCTGAGCCCAGAAAGAAGTTCGGCAAGCTATAAATCCAAGGAAGATCATTTAAGAACATAAAATACAGGTACAAAGCGGGCCCCAGAACTGCTTACTAGACCAACCCGCTTCCCGCGGGTGGCGGGTCGCAGGAGTAGAGTTCCCCTGCTCCGGGCAGCCACAGAAGTACT
>NW_003852518.1:5494724-5512312 GCF_000181295.1 Otolemur garnettii
GATGGAAGTGTCTTGGATTGTGTATGAAAACACCACACTGTACCCCCAAAGTGCATCAATGTACACAGTTACCATTCAATAAAAAAAAAAAGAAAAAGAAAAAAGAAAAAAATCTCACAAAGTTGTGTGGACAGCCTTACAATCTTTTCTTACTGAAGAGATGATGCCATGCCAGCCTCTCAACTGACAGCCCACAAGGTCTACAGTCTGGAAATAGAGTGTGCGGAAGGAAGACTGACCTAGCACAACCCTGACCTCTTCCATCCATGACTGAATTAAGGTTATCAGGGAATTGGAATAGTTCTTTCTGATGGAAGATAACATTGTCTGGAATCTATGTAGTTTTTTCTTTCTGTAAAATGTTTGAATTTCAATAAAAAGTTATTAGTCATGTTAGAAAAAAAAGGGCTATAGACCACAAAGAAAATATCAGAAGTCTATTCAAAAATGATGAAGATATTAGAGATTTTAAAATAACTATGAGAAATATATTTCTTAATACAGAGGAAGAGAATGAGAAATAGATGAAAATATGGAATATTTTAACAAAAATTATCTACTGGCTGGGTGAGCGAGTTCATGCCAGTAATCTGAGCTCTCTGGGAGGCCAAGGAGGATAGATTGCTTGAACTCAGGAGTTCGAGACTAGCCTGAGCATAAGTGCAACACTGTCTCTACTAAAACACAGAAATACTAGCCAGGCAGTGGTGCACACCTGTAGTCCCAGCTACTCCAGAGGCTGAGGCCAGAGGATTTCTTGAGCCCAGCAGTTTGAGGTTGCTGTGAGCCACCTTGACACTATGGCACTCTAGCCTAGGGCAACAGAGTGAGACTCTATTTCAAAAAAAAGGAATCTACTAAAAGAATTGAATTGCCATTCCAAAAATACAAAACACCCAAATAAAATGATAGGCAGAAAGAAGAATAGAATAAAAGTGAGGATTAAAAAACCTGTGGGATATAGTAAAATCATACAATATAAATATTGTTGGATTCCCAATTGGGAGAGATCAAAGAAGAAGAAACACAGAGATCTGCTTGGCACCCACAGCACAGTAGTTACAGCTCCACTCACCGAAGTTGGTGGGTCCGAACACAGCCCAGACCAGCTAACTGACAATGACCACTACAACAAAAAAATAGCCAGGTATTGTGGCGGCACCTGTAGTCCAAGCTACTTGGGAGGCTGAGACAAGAGAATCGCTTGAGCCCAAGAGTTTAAGGTTGCAGTGAGCTGTGATGCCACAGCACTCTACTGAGGGTGACATACTGAGACTCTGTCTCAAAAAAAAAAAAAAAAAAGCAAATATCTGATGTTCAAAAATTTTTTCTAAATGATGAAAGTCATAAAACTATATCCTCAAATAGTCAATGACCCTAAAGAAGAAACAAATGCAATGCAATGAAACTGAGACACATCATAGTCTCCTCAAATTGCTAAAATCCAAAGAAGAAAAGTAAATCTAGAAAGCAGTAATAGAAAAGAACAAAAATTACCTACAAAAGAGTGGCATGAGGAATGACAACAGTCTTTGCCGTAGTAACGATGGAAGCCAAATTCAGTATTCATTCATAGATCTCTGAAAATGAATAAGTTAGCTCTGCTGCTTAAGAAATCTGCAAAGTACTTGATATCACCCCGATCATTTGGAATAAAATATTCAAGGCACCGAAACCTACATCTATATGTTAATTTTCACCTTTCATTTTCTTCCATGTTTTTCTTGAATCTACATTCATTAACAATCCCATTCTACCTCTTTTTAATCCAATTTCTCAAATATCCTCATAAATTTTCCTTATTTATTTTTGGAACATAGTGTAAGCATTCTTTCTTTTGGGAAGAAAAATATAGTCTTCCAGGATTTCCTAAGATAAAGTTATCTGGCAACTCCAAACTTAGCTCACTGATGTTTCTGAAGATAAATGTGTCTGTATTTTGTGGTCTCCTGTACTCCCTTCTGTAGTAGATATTTTTGAAAAATTATCTCTTTTATTTCAGAACTAAGACATTAGTAATGTAATTTGCAGATAGAATTTGCTCAGAGGAACAAAACTTAAAAATTATTTCTTCCTCTTGCAGTCTTGCTACTAAAGCTATATTTAACTCTTATGAAAGCATAATCTTCAACACCCACACTAAGATTTTGATGTTTAAATATTTAATCCACCCCTCATAAAGTATACATAAATTACTTTTATAGACTCCTGAAATATGCTTTTTGGAAAATATCTGTGGAATTATTGAGTTCAATCATTAACTACATCTTGGATCTCCTCCAAGATGTCCTTCACATGTGCTTATCAAATGTGTGTGTAGGCATCATCAGTAATGGAGAACTCACTTAAAAAAGCTTTATTTAGGTATACGTTATATGCCATAAAAATGCACTTATTTTAAGTGTACAATTCAGTGACTTTTTAGCAAATTTATAAAATTATGCAACCATTATTCAGTTTCAGGACTTTTTTCTTATTTCAGAATATTATGAGGGCACAACTGTTTTGGTTACACGAATTGCTTTTGTACAATTTGAGTCAGAGTCATAAGTGTGCCCATCACCCAGGTAATGTACATTGTACTGATCAAGTGTGATTTTTATTCCTTCCCCTTCCCCTCCCCCACCTGCTTGATTTCTACATAGGCAAATAAAATCAAGGCATTGCCATCACCTCAAAATGACCCTTTATTCCCATCCCTACCTCCAGCCCGAGACAACCACTAATTAACTTTCTGTCTATAAATTTGCCTTTTCTGTACATTTCATACAAATGGGATCATACAATTTGTGGTCTTTTGTGTATGACTTATTTACTTAGCATGACTTTGAGGCTATTAATCATAGTGGAGCAACCACTTTACATTTTCACCACATTGTATGAAGATTCCAGTTTATACTATTGATTTTCTTTTTTTTTTTTTGATTGCCAACTTTATAATGGTTATGAACCAGTATCTCATTATGGTTTTGATTATAATGTTCCTAATTATTAATGTTGTAGAGCACATTCCCACATGCTTTACTTTCTGGACATTTTGTGTCTTTTTTGACTAAATACATTTCGAATTTTTGTTTATTTGTTCATCTTACACACAAATATAGTTGCTATATAGCAAATATCCTTTATGAATTGGATTTTCATTTGCTTAATGGTTTCTTTTGATATGCAAAAGATTTTTATTTTAAGAAAGCATAATTAATTTTTCCCCTTTTGGGGTCCTTTTTTATGTGCATATCAAAGGAGCCTTTGCAAAACCTATGGTTGGGAAAATTTTCTCCCAGGTTTTCTCTAAAAGTTGTATAGTTGTACTCCTATATATGTGTCAAGATCTATTTGCATAAATTTTTGTGTGTGATATGGATACATCTTTTTGCATATAAATACTCAACTATTCCAATACACTATTCATGTATATGGGAAAGTCTATTTTTTTGCCATTAAATAATCTTAGTACTTTGTCAAAAATGAATTGATATAAATAATGGGATTTCCACCTGAAATCTAAATTGTATTCATTGACTGGTGTGTATGTACACCAAATATAATAGTACATTTTGAAACTATAAGTCCTTCAACTTTGTTCTTATTTTTAAAAACTTTCTCACTGTTCTGGGTCTTTTGTATTTTCATAAGTCTCCATAGAATGCTTGATGTGGATGGCATTGAGCTGATAGTTTGATTTGTCATCTTAACAATACTGAATCTTCCAACAAACATAGCTGTCAGGTTTTTAGATTATCTTTTATTTCTCTCTGCAGTGCTTTTTGGTTTTCGTGTATAAGCCTTGCACTTCTTCTGTTAAGTTCTTTTCTAAGTCTTTCATTTTATTTGATATTAAAATAAAATTATTTTTCAATTTCACTTTTATATTCTCTATTGCTGATGTATAGAAATATAAATGGTATTTATCTATTGATTATATCTCCTCTACCCTTACTAAAAGCATTTATTACATCTGGTAGTTTCATTTAATTATTTAATATTTTCTGTATACAAAATCATGGAATAGATAAATAAATGAAATCAGGTTTTCTTTCTCTTTCCCAATCTGGGTGCTGTTTATTTATTTTTTTAATGTCAAAATATTAAGGGTGTCACATATGTTTTAGGTCACATGAATTGCTTTTGTAATTCTTGAATACAGGCTATAAATTTTACCCTTTTAAAATATGATTTTTTTCCAGTTGTTTTTAGTAAATATACTAAATGTTGCAACCATTGCCACTCTAATTCCAGAATATTTTTATCACCTGAAAAAGAAATGCCATATCCATGAATAGTCGCCCCAATTCCTCCCTTAACTCTAATCCCTAGAAAATACTAATCTACTTCCAATATCCATCCATGGATACACCTATTTTGGATAATTAATGTTAATGGAATCAAAAAATGTGTGGTCTTTATGTATCTGACTTTGTTAACATAATGTTCTCAAAGTCCATCAAGCTGTTACATAAGTTAGCATTTACTTCCTTTTTATAACTAGAATTAGCTATCACCAATAATCCTGCTATGAACATTCACATACAAGAAAAACGTAAAATGTAAGACTTGAACTCAATATGGCTCATTTTCCTTCTTGGTTGTTCTGTTATCATTATCATATATATATTACATATACATGTACACATAAATATTTTGTATTTATATTTTATAGACATAACAAAGTTTATAATGCATTGTAACCATTTTCTTTCAAATTAATTAAAAGAACAAAACATAAAATATGTTTATGCTGTCTTTTATATTTACCTAAATAATTATGTAGTCAAATACTTTATTTCTTTCTCCATACACACACACAAATAGAATTTTAAGTTAATACTTGGTGTAATTTCCTCTCCAAGTCACTTCCTTGCTTATAAGGCAGGCTAGCAATCATTGAATTATCGGAGTCTTTGTTTATCTTAGAATAGCTTTATTTTGCCTTTAATTTTGATGAATAGTTTGGTGGATATAGAATTTTCGTTTTATAGGATGTTTTGCTATAAGTCATTCCCTTACATTGAGTGAGTCATTCCATTACCTTCTACCCCGCATGGTTTCTGATGAAAAATCAGCTGTTGATCTAATTGAATGGTCCCTGAATGCAATGAATTGCTTTCTTCTTGCTCTTTCAATATCATTTTTTTGTCTTTGACTTTTTATGGTTTGACTATAATTATGTGTAGGTATACCTTTCTGTTTAACCTACTCAATTTGTTTAGCTTCTTGAAGATGTGAATAAAAATATTTCATACTTTCCACAAGATCTCTGAGGCTTCTTTTTCTTTAATTTTCTATTCTTCAGTTTGAGTAATTTCTATTGGTTTATCTTCAAGTTTGCTGAGTTTTCCAACTCAAATCTCTTTAAGTCTTTCTTATAAAGATTTTGCTTCAGGTATTATACTTTTGACTTCCAATATTTTTACTTCATTCCTTTTATAATTTTTAAGTCATAATTGATATTCTCATTACTGAATTATTATCACCATGCTTTTTCTTACTCCTTTTGATGTGGTTTCTTTTCATTTCTACAACATATTTATAACAGCTGATGTGAAGTCTTCGTCTGCTAAGTCCAACATCTGGTTCCCTATTGCTCATCTGATTTTCCAGTGTTTATGTCACAGTGTCCCTTTTCTTTGTATGCCTCATATTTTGTTGGTGGTGGTTTTGTTTTTTTTTTTTTTAACTGGACATTGTAGATAAAGTATGGCAGCTACTCTGGATTCTGATTCCCCTCTAAAGGGTTGGGGTTTTGTTGTTGTTGTTGTTTTGTTTTCTTTTGTTTTTTACAGTTTGTTTATTAACTTCCCCAAAGCAAATCTATAGATTTTTTCCCCTATAGTGTGACCACTGATATCTTTGCTCAGTGGATTTTTAAGTTTATTTTTATTTTTAAGCCCAGTTTCCTAGGGGGTGCCCCATGATCAGCAAAGCTTATTAGTCATAGGTTTTTCTTAAAACATTGATCTAGTGGAATTTGTAATCTTTTCCACTGGTTCTGGGTTTGGTTAGGAGAATGTATTCTCAGTCTAAGCAGTTTAGAAATATGGGCAGCTTTTGCTATCCACATGTGTAAGATTTCACGTTCATTCAGAGATGCTAGGACTTTCTCTATCTCTCCAGACTGTAGGCATGTGAAGTCTTGAACATGTATGCAGCTTTAATACCATGGAGATTATGAGGCCGCTTATCAAGACCCATTTTGGTTTTATTTCTCAGATCTTTCTGGTACAATTTCTTGTTGTTCTGCCAGTTTTTCATATGTCCTAATCATTATTTTATACCCGAAATTTCTTTTAATGTTCACTATTGAGATTAGTATTGTTTTTGACAAAGCCCATGGGGGCTTGAGATTGTCTGAGTTATTTTCCTCTGACAGGAAGGCTATAATCCTCATAGGCTGCCTCATGATTTGGGCTAACTCATGCTATGGAATAGGTATGGGGCAAACAGCTACAGCTACAGTCAGCACAAAAGGAAGTATTTAGAGTAACCATCAAGTTACAGTATTTCTTTACTGGTGTCACAGAATTGTCTCTCTTATAAAACAACTAGATGATTATGCTATGAACTTTTCTAATTTGAAACAGGCAAAGAAAAAGAGATTCATAAATATCAATTGTGAAATGCAGATTTAGAAAGAAATGATTAAATTTCCTGGAGCTAAAAACATGTAAGTGTAAAAACAAATATATCTCTACTTTAGGGATTGCAGATTCAATGTTACAGTTATGCAAATTATAATAATAACATGAGACTACATTTTATTATTGTAGATCAAAGGAATTCCATATTCTAATAATAGTAATGATGGCCACAATACTAATGATGAAAATACTGTTTTTTTAAATGTTGCATATTCAAACCACTCATTATAATGAATGACTTGCCATAAATCTCAACACATTTACCTAATAATTCATTTTAAAAATAAAATATCTGTGCCAAGTTTTGAGGGCACAAAGATGAATCATCCCAAATATGCTTCTAGGAGATCAGAGTTTAGAGAAGGCAGAAAATCTAAAAGTGGGTGGTTACCTTAAAATGTAGTCAGATTGTATTAAAAAACAACTCATTTTACCCCACATATGCATAAATGTATTCATGTCTATGTGTATATGACTTAATAAAAAAATGTAGTGACACTTAAAATAAATAAAAGGAGGATTCAATATAATAACACATCAATTGTGTTAATATAAAGTGAAATGAGTTAATATTTGTAAACCACAGACAGTGTCCAGCACTAGTAAGTGGCATAGAAACAGGTATTAAAATTTAGTTATTTAGAACCATTTTGAGCTTTACTTGATCTTGGTTAAAGGAGATTTCAGGTTAATTTGGCCCTATTACTGAGAAAATTCCTTTCTAATAACTTTACACATATTAGGAAATCTTTCTATTCTGTCTGGTGGGATCACAAAGTATTCCCAGCCTTGCGCAAGCTCCAGGAATTTTTCCTGCCTCTCCCCTATGGTGGTTCTCTCCTTGTCTTTAGAGTTTCTTCACATGTATTTGGACACCAGCACTCAGCCATAATTGAAGGGTGTCAGTCTCCAGGGCTCACTCTATATATGTAGCTCCCTCTGGGTTTGAATATTTGACCTTACAAACTACTGTTACTCACCCGCAGCTCTGATCTGTCTCCTAAATTCAGCAGAAACACTGGGCTGTGTTTGAGTTCTCTGTTCTGAACCTGTGGCTAGGAAGCCCTCTTTGAAGTCAGCTGGGCACTTAAGAGATTCACCTCACCTTCCCTGCAGAAAACATGCTTGGAGCTACCTTTCTTCCATTGTCTGAAAACCACTTCTTCTGTATATTTTGCCTGTTTTTATAGGTGGTTTCCCACAGGATGGTAAATGTAGTCCTTTTTATTTTTTTATTATTACAGCTAAAGAGACATTTATGAAGTATAAACTGGGTTTTTATTCTCGATTGGTATCCCTTCATCTAGTCCCTCACTCAAAGATGAAAATCAAGCATATTAGCATAGCTCTCTCTCTCTTCTACCACCAACATCCCTTTATCTGACATTGCCTCTTGAGCTTTCATCTAAGATGGACACGCTTGTAGTAAGTGTCCTGAATGACCAGTATCTGAAGCTGAGATCCTGGTATAGGAAAGGAAGTGATACACATTTAGCTATCTGACCCCATTATCTGATCTACATGGAATCTAGAAGTCACAGCAAAACATCTTTTATTGTTATCCACAACTGGAGTTCTGACATGGACTGACTTTGGGGAATCCATAGCACAGTATGGTGACTATAGCTAAATAACGTATTATGTATATCAAAATTGCTAAGAGTAACTTTTAAATGTCTTACCACCAAAGTGATAGGTAAATTAGCTTCTTTTCCACTATTTCACATTGGATGTATATATCAAAACACCCCTATGTGTCCTAGAAATGTATACAACTATGCTTTGTCAACTTAAAGGAAAATAATTAAATAATCTTAAATATTAAATCAAAATAACTTAAATATTATCTAAGAAGCTGGTATTTTTATTTACTTTTGGAAAATTTCACTATATCTCTTTAAATAATTTAAGAAAACTCAAACTATTTGTCATGTGATTGTACAGCCTCCATTTATTTGTTTTCATTTTAAAAATAAACATTATGATTTTCTCATTATTTCTTTCCAAATAGGTAATATAGAAAAAAGAGATACACACATACCTATGTACTTAAGAATATCATGAACTTTTAAAAATATAAACCATTCCTTGATTCCACCTGCAACCATCTCAAATACTGTGGTCAGTCATGTGTGCCTCCAGAGTCGGAAACTGGAAGGTGACAAGGACCAAGGTAACGGGCACTGAGCACTGTCAGAAATGCTAGTTAGTGATGCAAGAATCTGGGGCACCCCGGCTACCAGAGCAAGGCATCTCTCTTATGGGTACTCCTACCCCAGATTTCCTCTCCACATCAGTGTCTTTGTCTGCATGGCTTGTGAAGCTGACCATCTTCTCTCAAGGACACCAGGAGAGGAGGTGCAGCACATTACCTACAGTGACAGGGCCCCCAGGATTGGCCCCTCTGGATCCTTTAAGGAGTTTCTTTTTGGGAGGATCTATTATATGAAGGGTCTTCTACCTGTGGGATGCCAGGACTTTCTGTGACTGGCCTGCAATGGAATATTCACAAGAATTGAATACAACTCTTAGTAAATTGAGTATGACTTGCCAGGGGAATTTATGGTTGTTGAATCTAAAAAAATAAAAATTAAATTAAAAACAAAAGCAAATAAAAAGCAGGACTTGTATTGCACATGTCTTTTCATTTCTTTTTTCTAGTAATTTATTTTAATCATGTTTTATAAAAGTTTGGGGCCACAACAGATTAAAAAGAAAACAATATGTAAGTTTTTTCCCACAGAAATCTGAGAAATTCTCTAAATGTGGAGCTCAGTTTATAGCAAGACACACACAAATGTAGACGAGTTCATCTCTACAGACATTCAGAAACTGTCTTCCCCTTGACTTGCTATCAGAGAAGCTGTGACATTATCAAGTTCTCAATCAGAATCACTGGATAACCAATTTATTTTACTTAGACTAAAATGTGTCCCTTTTTTGCCCCAGTTTTATTGAAATGTGATTGAGAAATAAATTATATGTACTTAATATATACTACCTGATGTTTTGATATGCCTGGAGATAATCACCACAATTAACCTAATTAACAAACCCATCCCCTCATATAGTTACCCTTTTGGGGAGTAGGGGGACAAGATCTACCCTCTTAGCAAATTTTATATAGAGAATGAAGCATTGTGAAGTATAGTCACATTGCTGAATGTTCGATTTGCAGATCTCACTCATCCTATTGAACTAAACTTTGGCCAACATCACCCCCTTTCTTTCAACAACCCCATAGTCCCTGGGAACATCATTCTACTCTCTACTCCTATGATTTCAACTATTTCAGATTTTGCATATAAATGAGATCATCCACCCTTTGTCTATCTATGCCTGGCTTATTTTTATGTGACATAATATTCTCTGATTCATCCATATGTCACAAATGGCAGGACTTACTTATTTTGCAAAGATGAATGATATCCCATTGTATGTCTGTACCACAAGCTCTTTATCCACTCCTCTGATGATGGACATTTAGGACATTTCTACATCTTGACTCTGTGAATTATAAAGTACATCTTTTCTGTTTACATATTTAATAGCTATACTTTTACACAGCTCAAGATCACCACAGAAAATGAACAAGAAAGATTTGTATGTGAAGACCAGAGCCTTACTCAGCCCTGACGGTATTGTCAGAAAGTGCATCACACCTCTCTCCAAGTCTCCACCTCTTTATCCAACTGCATAAGCAATGAACTCATGCAAATGAGACCACTAAAGATCCCCTCACCGTATCCCACATGGCTACTACTATGAGTCATGAAAATAGCCATCTAAATTATTTTCTTCAAAGGTAAACGGCAATATTTCTGCCATTAAATGTAAAGTATAGTGAGTTTTAGAAAATGTAGGTGTACCAAGTCATCCCAATGCCATTATGGCCACATGGCCCACTGGCCCAGCAGCCAGGAATCAGGAAAACATTCTCTCTCTGAAGGAGTTTAAAAGTAAAATTAGAGCAGTGGATTGGAGAGCTTACTTACATTAAGTTATGTAATAGTCATGGGAATTACAAAAACTGTTATTACCATTTTACAGATGAGCAGATGAACATGGGAAGTTTATTAAATATTGATTACTGAGGTTTCACATCTATACCAATCCATGCCTGCTCTTTGTGCTATTTACTAGATAAGGATGATTCACCTTATTTTGTCCATTTTAAAGCATCAATAAACTCAAAAAATATTTTCCTGGGCCTTCATATAATACCAGTTCAAATGAATTTAGTAGAGCTAATTTGTAACGGTTTTATACTTCAAGCTCTCAAAATTTAAAATAGCTGATGCAGTGAAGTTCAGATAGATTCTGTATTTCTATCCTACAGGAATAAAATAAAACCTTGGAGTTTAGAACACTGATCTTATAAAATGAGTGGTATGCAATGATATGCCCAAAGTCATACCACAAGTTGTGGGAGGGAGATTCACTTACAGGTGTAAGCTAGAGCTGGTTTGTTGCAACTCAAGAGAACCCATTGTAAAATATTTAAAAAATTATGCCAGCCAGTTTGAAATCTTGAAACCAGACATGATGGAGTATTTATACCATAAAAACAAAACAAAATTTGATTGTTTGTCTGAGTGATCAATTATTTTCCAGAGAACAGGGTTAAGAACACACCATTTTTCATTTTCCAGTATCCAAAGTGAACTATTACAGCCCCCTCCTCCATACTGCCAAATATTTAATGAGAGACAATATAAGGGAAAACCACTGAAATTTCCTAGGTTGCATGTCTTTATATAACCCACTGATGGTGAGGCTGTTTTAGAAGCTATGAAAGTTTGCAATCACTGCCTGCTTGACTGATTCTGATGATCTACTCTGAAGGAACTCTCTTAACGAGTAGCTCCATCTAAAATATCTACAGAGTTAAAAAGTTAAAAGAAAAAAGAACTAACATGGACATGTTAGGGACTCCGATTCCCTATTGAAAATATAAAGGAGGCAGACCTTGTTCAGTATTTCTCTGTCCAAACTTACCACATAATAGAAAAGAATATATGAATTGTCATCTAACCATGAAGTCCCAGGAGTGAAGGAGGAGACTATGGTTTGGGAGGGAATTGGATATTAGGAAGAAACTCTCAACTGTCATGGACTTGAGGGTTAGCTATACCTACCAGCTGATATTTCTCTGGTTCAGGGTGTGACTATGCCTAACAGGCTGTGTGGGCACTACAGAAATTACACCAGTGAAGATATCTAATAGGAACATTATAATTTCTCTGACATAGACATAAACATGGTTTAAACATATGTTCACAAGGACATAAACTCTGATTCACTGCTTAGTATCCTCGATGGCAAGAAATGTGCACCTGCCCATTGTAGCATCACTGGGACAAGCAGGGCTGTGAATGTTTACCTGAGCACAGCCTCCACCTAAGGTACAGGTGTTTGAATGGTATTATAAGTGTATTTTACATGAATTAAAGTATGAATCAATATTGCTTTTGTGACCCAATGTGATGTAGTTTCCATACATACCACTCAGGACTTTGGGACTGTCTCCAAACTCACTGCTTTGATGTTGGTTTCCTCTCCCCCACCCAACCCTACCCTCTATGCAGTCCTCACTTTACCCATTATGTCAGCTCTATCTCCACACCTTCACTCATCTGCTCTCAGGCCCTCGCAGTTTGCTCAGCTTGATGAGCATCAATATCCTTTAAGGTGGGGGGCTGGATGCAAGTTGGCCAACTAGAGCCAGCTTTCCACAGAGGTTCCCATCCAGAAGAAGAGTTAAAGGACAGAAGTTTAGCAAGTAAGCTAATGGTTTGGAGCTGAGCCAAGAAAGAAGGTTGAAGAATGCACATCAACCCTGCTGAGGCAACTGCGACCCCAAGGACACAAACAAAAGGTTAAAAAAAAAATCCATCACCAAGTGGACAGGAGTCCCCTCCCCCATGAGAAGGGATTGCAGTATACTCCATATAAACAAGTGAGCAGAGTTCAAACATCCTCCCATTTTACCCAATGAGAGAGACCCTCTAAAAACCGGACCTCCTTCACCTACTAGGGTACTATGGCACTCTCCTGCCAGGCATAAAACTGTATAAAACTATATATATTTTCTACCCGCAATTCTGAACTCCCAGAACTCCCCTCCACTCTCACACCATGATCTGGAAGCCTGTTCCCCACGGAGTCCAGATTCTTGGGCATTTTCTTAAGAGGAGTAGACAGGGCAAGGGCTATTGCTGGTCTGTGCTGATTCTGTGACATGGGAGTAAAGAGAAGACGGTCAACTGAGAGGGAACCATACAGGAGCAGTGGTGCCCCTAAAGCACCAGCCACAGTGGCAGGAACAATAGGGCTTATGCCCTATCCCTATCCCCTCCGGGGATATTCCAGACAGAATTCCCTGTCTCTCTGGGCAACCAGAGGAAGCTGGGCATCTTCTTCAGTGGCAGCCACTGGTGGAACAGATCTGGTATGGAAATGCAGGCTCCGTGAGTAAAAGGTATGCCTGAGGCAGTACCAGCCTGGGTAGAGCATGGGGACTAGAATATGTGTGCAGAGACTGCAGACTCCCAGGGCAGGGCTGACGCAGAGGACTGCTTTACTGAGCCTAAGACAAACCTGGCCCTCAGGGGATCTTAGCTGAGAAAAACGCAGGCAGGCAGAGGCTGGAACTGACAGCTGAGTATAAGCTCTAACAGCACCAGCCCCAAGACTCAACAGTGGCACAGACTGGGGCTGAGTTGCAGTTTCTGTGAGCTCAAACAGCATCTTATCTGCAGGGGAATATAGCAGGGACAGAAACAAATACTGCAAAGTTGTTCTGTTCTGCCAGCAATATCAATCAGGGGCGGGGATGAAACTGAGTGAACCACCCCAGCCTCCATTAACCACCCGAGGTTGTCAGGCCACACCTCCCCTGCTGGACAGTGGCAGAGAGCAGTGGCCTGGCTGAGGAGACAGAGATCTCCCTGTGACTCAGGCAGATACAAACCCCTGGAGCATCTGCTCATTGCAGGGAATTGGGTCATAGCCCTGTGGGGTTACCTGTGACTGGGTGTGACAGAGGTGCAAGGTGAGGAAAGAGGCATCAACCTTCCCAGACTAATTTATTTGCTAGGTGGGTCCTTCTGACCTCATGGAGCACTGAAGCAAGTCATACTTGAGCTGCCAGCAAATCCCTGCTATCTAGTTGCCAGAGACCTTTTGAACTCCCCCACCAGAGACCAGTGCTGACACAGACAATTTATTTTGACCTCTTGAACTGGGCCAATCACCTAGGGACTATCCAAAGTGGTACCCTGAATGTGTAGTTGTGGGAAGGTTTGATTTTACTTTTCCAATTGTTGATGTGGGGGGCAGGGTGAATGAATAGCTGGTATTTCTCCATATCTGAGACTTCAACCCAGAGTAACTGATTCACTAGGGTAGGACAGAGACCAGCTGAAAACAAGACAAAGCCAGTTAGCCCCACCACGCAGCACAGGCCACCCAGTTTCTCAGGCCATAGCACTGTACAGGTCCTTGGCAAAACTCCAGGGGAAAAGGTACAGACACCAGTCCCAGCTTTTGGGCAAAGGGCTGGTTAATCACTACTTCTGGAGCCCCCAACCTAACTTCTCCTTATCTGCTCACATAGCCAAATGGTGTAAAATTATCAAGGGACAGAATCAGTGGAAAAACTATGGTAACATGAATAACCAGAGCAGATCAGTCCCCACCCCAAGGATGGATATGGTGACACAATGGAAGATCTCATTCATAAACAGATGGTTGAGATGTCAGAAATCAAATTCAGAATTTGAATTGCAAATTATATTAGTAGAAAAGAGACAAAGTTGGAAGTACAAATTCAAGGAGCATTTCAAAAATTGTCTCCACAATTCAATGAATTCAAAGACAAAATCACCAAAGATTTTGACACATTGAGACAAGAATTTGCAACCCTCAGAGATCTGAGAAATATAGTAGAATCCCAGTAACTGAATGGAGCAAGCAGAAGAAAGAATTTCTGACATTGAAGACAAAGCTTTTGAAAGCTCCCAAGTGCAAAAAGAGGACAAGAAATGGAGAGCAAAAATGAATCATTCTCTCAAAGAGCTCTGGGATAATTTGAAGAAAACTAATATTTGCCTTATACAAATCCCTGAAGGCAATGAAGTTGCTTCACAAAGCGCAGAAGTTCTTCTTCATAAGAATATGAAAGAGAACTTTCCAGACGTGCCAAAAGATTCTGAAATTCAGATAGCAGACAGTTTCAGAACCCCAGCAAGACTCAACCCAAATAAGACATCCCACAGGCACATCATAATTAACTTCACTAAAGTTAATATGAAGTAGAAAATTCTGAAAGCAGCTAGATGTAAGAAAACCATAACCTACAGGGGGAAGAATATTAGAATGACTGCAGATCTCTCTGCTAAAAGCTTTCAGGCTAGAAGAGGGTGGTCATTGACTTTTAATCTTTTAAAATAAAATACTTTCACCCCAGGATCCTGTATCCAGCTAAAATGACTTTCATTTATGATGGAGAAATTAAATATTTAATGACATTGACATGTTGAAGAAATTTGCCATAACTAAATCAACTCTCTAGGATATTCTCAGACATATCCTCCATAATCAATAGCTCGATCCTCCACCACCAAAGTAAACTCACTCAGAAACTTTTGATCAAATTCCAACTTCCACAGTGGTGAAAGGATTAAAAATTTCCACTGGACTTTTGAAAAACTCAACATCTAAAATTTTATCATGCTTATCAATATTCTCAATTAATGTGAATGGCTTAAATTGTCCTCTAAAGAGGCACAAGTAGGCTGATTGAATACAAAAACTCAGGCAAGATATCTGCTGCGTACAAGAATCTCATCTTACCTTAAAAGATAAATAGAGCCTCAAGTAAAGGGATGGGCATCTATATTCTAGGCAAATGGAAAGCAGAAAAAAGCAGGTGTTGAAATTTTATCTTCAGACACAATAAGCTTTAAACCAACAAAAGTAAGAAAGGATAAAGATGGTCATTTCATACTTGTTAAGGGTAATACTCAATATGATGAGATTTCAATTATTAATATTTATGCACCCAACTAGAATGCACCTCAATTTATAAGAGACACTCTAACAGGCATGAACAACTTGATTTCCTCCAGCTCCATAGTAGTTGGAGGTTTTAACCCTCCTTTGGCAGTGTTGGATAGATCCTCCAATAAGAAGCTAAGCAAAGAAAGTTTAGACTTAAACTTAACCATTTAACATTTGGATTTAATAGACATCTACAGAACATTTCATCCTAACAAAAATGAATATACATTCGTCTCATCAGCCCATGGAAAATACTACAAAATCAATCACATCTTAGGGCACAAATATAACCTCAGCAATTTTGAAAGAATAGAAATTATTTCTTGCATCTTCTCTGACCATCATGGAATAAAAGTTGAACTCAGTAACAACAGGAATCTGCATACTCATACAAACACATGTAAGCTAAATAACCTTATGCTGAATGATAGCTGGGTCATAGACAATATTAAAAAGGAAATTACCAAATTTTTGGAACAAAACCATAATGAAGACATGAATTATCAGAAACTCTGGGATACTGCAAAGGCAGTCCTGAGAGGGAAATATGTAGCACTGCAAGCCTTCTTCAAGAGAATGGAAAGAGAGGAAGTTAACGACTTAATGAGACATCTCAGCAACTGGAAAAGGAAGAACACTCCAATCCCAAACCCAGCAAAAGAAAAGAAATAACCAAAATTAGAGCAGAATTAAATGGAATTTAAACAAAAGGATTATACAAAGGTCAATAAATCAAAAAGTTTGGTTTTTGAGACGGTTAAAAAAATAGATAAACTGCTCACCAACCTAACCAGGAAAAAAGAGTAAAATCTCTAATTTCATAAATCAGAAATGGTAAAGTTGAAATAACAACAGACTCCTTAGAAATTCAAAAAATTCTTAATAAATATTACAAGAAACTTTATTCTCAAAAATATGAAAATCTGAAGGAAATTGACCAATACTTGGAAGCACACCACCTTCCAAAACTTAGCCAGAAGGAAGTGGAAATGTTGAACAGGCCTATATCAAGTTCTGAAATAACATCAACTATACACAACTTCCCTAAAAAGAAAAGCCCAGGACCAGGTGGCTTCACATCAGAATTCTACCAAACCTTTAAAGATGAACTAGTATCTATATTACTCAATATTTTCCAAAATATAGAAAAAGAAGAAATATTACCCAACACATTGTATGAAGCAAACATCACCTTGATTCCCAAACCAGGAAAAGACCCAACAATAAAAGAAAATTATAGACCAATATCACTAATGAATATTGATACAAAAATATTCAACAAGATCCTAACCAACAGAATCCAGCAACATATCAAACAAATTATACACCACAACCAAGTAGGTTTTATCCCAAGGATGGTTCAACATACGTAAATCTATAAGTATAATTCGTCACATAAACAAATTAAAAAACAAAGATCATATGATTCTCTCAATTGATGTAGAAAAAGCTTTTGATAATATCCAGAATCCCTTCATGATCAGAACACATAAGAAAATTGGTATAGAAGGGATATTTCTTAAAGTGATAGAGGCCATCTACAGCCAATATTGTATTGAATGGAGTTAAATTGAAATCTTTTCCACTCAAATCAGGAACTGGGCAAGGTTGCTCATTGTCTCCACTTCTCTTTAACATTGTAATGGAAGTTTTAGCCATCACAATTAGGGGAGAAAAGGCAATCAAGGGTATCCATATAGGGTCAGAAGAGATCAAACTTTCACTCTTCACAGAAAAGTGAAAATCCCTGATTTGGAAAACATCAGGGATTCTACCACAAAATGCTTAGAAGTGATCAAGGAATACAGCAGCATCTCAGGTTACAAAATCAACACTCATAAATCTGTAGCCTTTATATATACCAATAATAGTCAAGCTGAAAAAACA
>NW_003852518.1:5518937-5525397 GCF_000181295.1 Otolemur garnettii
AAAAAAAAAAAAAGAAAAAAAAAAAGAATAGAGAATCAAGAGACGAACCCAGCTACTTACCATTATTTGATCTTTGACAAGCAAATTAAAAACATTCAGTGGGGAAAAGATTCTTTATTTAACAAATGGTGCTGGGTGAACTGGCTGACGACCTGTAGAAGACTGAAACTGGACCCACACCTTTCACCATTAACTAAGATAGACTCCCAACTGGATTAACAATTTAAACTTAAGACATGAAACTATAAAAATACTAGAAGAAAGTGCAGAGAAAACTCTTGAAGAAATTTGCTTGGTCAAATATTTTATGAGGAGGACCCCCTGGGCAATGGAAGCAGCATCAAAAATACACTAGTGGGACCCGATCAAACTAAAAAGCTTCTGCACAGCCAAGAACACAGTAAGTAAAGCAAGCAGACAACCCTCAGAATGGGAGAAGATATTTGCAGGTTATGTCTCGAACAAAGGTTTAATAACCAGAATCCACAGAGAACTCAAATTTATTAGCAAGAAAAGAACAAGTGATTCCATCTCTGGGTGGGCAAGGGACTTGAAGAGAAACTTCTCTGAAGAAGACAGGCACATGACCTACAGATATATGAAAAAATGCTCATCATCATTAATTATCAGAGAAATGCAAATCAAAATCACTTTGAGATATTATCTAACTCCAGTAAGATTAGCCCACATTACAAGACCCCAAAACCATATGTTGGTGTGGATGTGGAGAAAAGGGAACACTTCTACACTGCTGGTGGGAATACAAACTAATACGTTCCTTTTGGAAAGATGTTTGGAGAACACTTAGAGAACTAAAAATAGACCTGCCATTCAATCCTACGATTCCTCTACTAGGTTTATCTAGAAGACCAAAAATCACATTATAACAAAGATATTTGTACCAGAATGTTTATTGCAACCCAATTCATAATTGCTAAGTCATGGAAGAAGCCTAAGTACCCATCGACCCACGAATGGATCAATAAATTGTGATATATGTACACCACGGAATATTATGCAGCCTTAAAGAAAGATGGAGACTTTATCTCTTTCATGTTTACATGGATGGGGCTGGAACATATTCTTCTTAACAAAGTATCTCAAGAATGGAAGAAAAAGTATCCAATGTACTCAGCCCTACTATGAAACTAATTTATATTTTTCATATGAAAGCTATAACCCAATTATAGCCCAAGAATATGGGGTAAGGGGAAAGGGAGGGGAGGGGAGGAAGGAGGGGGGTGGAGGAAAGGTGATTGGTGGCATCACGCCTACCGTGCATCTTACAAGGACACATGTGAAATTTACTAAGTGTGGAATATAAATGTCTTAACACAATAACTAAAAAAATGACATGAAGGCTATGTTAACCAGTTTGATGGAAATATTTAAAATTGTATATAAAACCAGCACATTGTACCCCATGACTGCATTAATGTACACAGTTATGATTTAATAAAATATATATATATATATATATGTAGCTTAAAGTGCTTCTCAAGGTCCTGCCCTTAGAATGAACCAGGTGTTTGCATTTGTCCCCCTTCTCCAATTCATGACTACTATGGCAGGATCACATCACACAAATGCCATTTGTTTATGTTTCCTACACTCATGGCTAATTTGAACTCCTTGAATGAGCGGGTTCCAGGGATTCATAGCTGTGCCTCTGAGAGAGCGTCCCGATGCACCCTTGTTACTGACTCCTTCTGCATCTGGACCATGACAGCAATTATGCAAATCTGCACATGGGATATTGTGCACAGAATTAAAAACACACCTGCAAATGAGTGCATGTGAAATTAGTGAAATGTGGTGAGGTCAGTGTCAGTTTCCCAGTCATGGCAATACTACAGTGATGCAAAATATCCCCATGCGAGGCAGCTGGGTGAGGGGACACTGGATCTTTCTGTATTAATTCTCCCAACTGCATGGGAATCCACAAGTATCTCAATTAAAAGGTTCAATTCAAAGAAATCATTCTTTCCGGAAATAAAAATTTGTTACATCTGCCAAAAAATGCAAAGTTCCTTGTAGAAAACTATGATTCCATGTGTAAAGGAGGGGATTTACAATATGCCCTTTAATTGTGACAGAAAGCAAAGTGGCTGTCACAGACTAATGAGGTCATGCCAAGAAGATTCAGGCACCAACTGGCAGAAACTCCTGTTGCCAAAATCAGGACAATGAGGATAAAGACTGAAATATATTGAAATATATCAAGTCCTTTATGATACAGGCATTCTTAGTGATTTTTATAAAACAAAACCTTTATTCATCACTTTTAGATGACACCAGGTAATTGTATATTATGGAATACTATTCAGCCATAATAAAATGGAGACTTTCCATTTAGAATGTTCTAACCTTCCAGGTAAGGATTTAGAGATCATTCTCCTAAGTCAAGTATCCCAAGAATGTAAAAGCCAGCGTCCCATGTACTCAGCACTAAACTGAAAGTAGTAGATTAACAACCACAGGCCCACATGAGAGAAAAACACAATTTGAGGGGATTCAGTGGGTTCCTGCCTAGCCGGGGTAATGCACAGGTACATGGCCCCCGCCATGGGTGAAGTTCTCAACCACAACTCAGACTTTACCTTACGAATACAAAACTTGAATATAAAGGGGGGAATAAACCATTTATCTTGCTTTTCCTAAAGGAATATAATTCAAGGCAATGAAATTTATGAAGACAAAATTATATTTAGAATATTTTAACTTAATAAGAATAAAGAAGGATAGAAGTAAAATGCCATTATTTTGCAACCCCTACCACTATAAAGATGCATACAATGCCTAGCAAGGTTGTTCTCTTCTCACAAAGAGCTACTGCTAGACACTTCGTGCCTCCTGATGCATGTTCGTGAGGCTCTGTTACAAGTCTCTGCAAAGTTGAATTCAAATCTGATAAAGCGTCGATTAGGCACAGCAAAGGGATACAGGAGACAAAAGAGTGTGTTAAATTACATCAAGGAGATGCAATCAGCAAAATCTAGTGTGGGAAATTACAGAGGACAAATAATCTAGGCTTCTTATTGAACAAACTGGAAAGAATTAAGGAGAAAAAGAAGGAGGAGGAAGAGGGGAAGAAGAAGGAAAGAGAAAATGGGGGGGGGCACAGAGAAGCAACCCTAAAAATATGTGGAGATAAAATAGCAGCCAATTAACCAACCACGGAAAAGTGTGTGTGTGTGTGTGTGTGTGTGTGTGTGAGTTGTTATCTTTCAGACACACGTACACAAATGAAACAATAGCTAAGATTCCTGAAATGTCTGCGATTGCTTCAAAATAATCCCGCGGATGAGGAAGTAAGAAAATTGTCCACAATGATGGCCAATATCATGAAAAATGATGCATGGAGTTCATTTTACTCTTCCCTGTACCTTGGTATGTACTATTGAAATTTTCACATTAAAAAAAAAATAGCATGACTTTAGAATGAGCATAGCCCGTTTATATTCTCCTGCTTCTCCAGGCTTCCTTCTCGGCACAGCTGCCATTACTATTCCTTGTGTAGAGCTATTAGGAAAAATAAACACACAGTTGTCTGTGGTCAAAGCTTTGCGCTCACTTACAGTAAAAAATAGAACCAAATACACGATGATTCTCCACACAGAGTAAATTATTTGTGTCACAGGCAATTACAATAATTATAGAAGTAGAATAAAAGGCCACTAGTTCAAAGTGTGGCCATTTGGTTGGGTTCCGAAACCACAAAGAGAGAGAACCCAGACACTGAGCTTCCTCCACAGACTTCACTGAGCCTTTCTCTGAGGACCCCTTTTTATGAAAATATTTTTGTACTTTTTTTTTTTTTTTTTAGTTTTGCTTTAGCTTTATATTTTTCACCTCTATTTTTTGGAAAGAAAATCTCATACAAAATGATGTTGCTGAAGTTTTTTGTTTTATTTTCTTATGTTTTATTTCATTATTTTTGTATATCTACCTGGATATTTCTAATGGACTTTAATGACATGTATTAAATAATACTGACCAGAAGAGGTCTAGAAATGTCAGTAAAAACACTGATGTGCATTTTTATTAATATTAATCAATTGAACATTTTCCAGGATACAGCTTGTTAGCACTTATACATTATCCATGCCAGAGGACTCAGGCTACATCACAGTATCCCCACCACAGGCTTTTACATAAAGTTCCCTCAGTTATACGCATATAAACTAATGAGGAATGGAGCAAGGTCTATTTCTTTATAAAATGTTTGCTTTTGTATTTCATAAAATCCACACCTTTTAAAATTTATGCTATACACACACACATAGTAATAAATAAAGTAAGACATAATTTGTTGTACTGTAGTAGAAAAAACACAAGATGAAATATAACCAGAAGAGTCGAGCTAGAAAAGCTAAAAAAAAAAAGAAAGTAAATAGAGATAATGTTTCCATGTAGCAATTCCTTTCCTGCATTCTGGGGGGAAATTGTATTTCTCAAATCCTTCATCACAAAGAAATCAGGCAAATTTAGGAAAAGTTTAGTGATTCTCCAGAGAACAGTTAAAGCCCAGCAATTAATATATAGGTGTCAGGGGTTGAAGGGATTTGCCGGTAGCCAGTCAAAAGCACACAGGAGCCGCTGAAGATTGAGAGGCAAGCAGGAGAGAAACATGAATAATCTAACAAGCCCATCTTTCCTACAGCTGTTGTCATGGCACTGTTGAGTTCAAGGCCTTGCTGGCTGCTAACAGTAAGTCATTCTTGCAACTAAAATAAGTATTCTTATGTTTACATGTGTGGTGTACTTCATACAAACCCTACAAGTGATGTTCCAAGAAATAATAAGCTTTCAAAACAAAATAATTCCTTAACTTGAAGCAAATTTATGATTTGGTGTTTTGCTGCATTCATAGCCATCCTGGGTCACTAGGATTTTAGATGTAAACTTATAGCAGTTTAACATATAATTCTGAAGAGTGCTATTAACTTTGTTAGCAGATCTGGGTATAAAGTGCTATCTAATTATATTTGCAGAGGGTTTGAATATTCACTATTTGCCAAAATGTATGTAATAGTTTCAATTTATTATTTATTAGGTAATTTTGAAATATTCATAATGAAGAATATGAAAAATATTTGAATAAGAGAAATAAATGAAGTCATTCATCTCATCACCAGATATGTTATAAATCAAGAGTGTCCAACCCATGGCCCACAAGCCACATGCAGTAAGACACAGAATCATAAACTTACTAAAACATTACAAGATATTTTTGTGTGCAATTTTTTGGTGGAACTTGATTGCCCAGTTCATGAGTGCCAACTTTGTAAATGATAACACTGTGTCACGATGTCACATAAAATACACACACACATATGCTCTACAATCTATACCCACGTGTGGCTTCCGTTTCCTGGGAGTGCACAGCTTCCACTGTGTTTTTCTCCAAGCATAGACGAGAAACTGTCACCATCAGGCATCACATATGCTTGTGGTGTCTTGTCAAGGCAGCGATTATCAATAATATTTCAGCAAACCTTTGCAATGTTAGGCATTTAATGTTATTTAGAAGTCAGGTGAGCATTCTTATTTGATTATCAAGGAGACTTCCACACTTAGGTGGAACCGTACCCATAATACACTGCACTTGGCAGTCAGCCGTCCATCTTGCCCTGTTTAGGCAGCTGAGATGTGGAAGGGCCCAACCTCACTTTCTATTTTCCTTTAAATTAATTTTTATAATCAAAGTAAATGTAGTCCCTTATCTAATATTATTTTTTTAATGTCAGCATGCTTCTACAATAAAAGATAACAAAACCCAAGACAAATTGTAGATGAAGGAAGATTGTTCAATGAAAAATGAACAGAAGACTACCTTTTTGTCAAAGCAAATAGTAAGGCACTCTGCTTAATTTGTAAGGAATTTGTGTAAGTTTTCAAAGACCGTAATTTGAAGAGGCATCATATGCAAACACATGCTGCCAAATTCAATGCGTATGAAGGACTATATTGTAATGACAAAATAGTGGAACTGAAGAAAATTCTCTCAACCAATTTTTTTTAGAAAGTGATAACTCAAAAAGGAAAAAATTACAATTCAGATTCCCTTGTAAAAGCTAGCTATGTGGTAGGATATTTAATAGCAAAAAAAATCAAAACGGTTACTGATTGCAAATTTATTAAACAATGTATGGAAAATATGGTAGATAAAATTTGTCTTGAGAAAAGAGGGAATATTTCTAAAATCAGTTTATCTTAAGAGACTATAGCCAGGCAAATTGAAGAAACTGGCAAATCTACTGAATGAAGTTTGGAGAGTAAAGTTGCTAATTTTAAATTTTATGCTGCGGTGGTGGATAACAGCACTCATGCTACAAATACAGCTCAACTTGCCATTTTTAGGGGTACTGATGACAGATACAATGCCACTGAAGAAATGGCTTCTTTAATGCCATAAAAAGACATGACTGGGTGGTGCCTGTAGCTCAAAGCAGTAGGG
>NW_003852518.1:5525444-5528719 GCF_000181295.1 Otolemur garnettii
AAAGAAAGAAAGACATGACAAAATCAAGAGATTTATTCAAAGCAGTAAAAAGTGTGTTAAAGCAATTTTCTTTGTCCATTGTCAATGCATCTGGTATAGTTACTACTGATGGTGCCCCAGAAACAGTAGGTAAGGGGGTGGCACCTGTGGCTCAAAGGAGTAGAGTGCAGGCCCCATATGCTGGAGGTGATGGTTCAAACCCAGCCCCAGCTGAAAAAAAGAAAATCACACAGAAACTGTAGGTAAAAGAGAAGGACTTGAAAAATGAATAGAAGACAATGAAATTACCACCCAAAACTCATGTTTGATGAAGTATCATTGCACAGTACATCAAGAAAACTTATGCACAAAAACTGTAAAAATGGATAACGTCAAGCAAATCATCCCCAAGACTGTTAATTTCATAAGTGCCAAGGGATTAACTCATCCCCAATTCTAGGAATTCCTTAAAAATATTGATGCTGACTATGGAAACATCACTTATTTTTTGGAAGTAAGATGGCTAAGTCAAGGTCAAATGTCAAAAAGATTTTATAATTTGGGACATGATATCAAGTCGTGAAAACCTAGTTTCATGCCAGAACTTGACAAAGAAAACTGGCTTACAGATTTAGTATTGTTAGTAGATTTAACCACTCATTTAAATGAGTGAAAGATGAATTTTCAAAGAGAAAACCAACTTATGAATACATGTACAGTGTTTCAAAACATAAAAATATTCCAAATGAAACTGTAATTATGGCAAGCTCAAATTAATTAAGGCAAATAATTTTATGCATTTCAACATGTTGGCTAAACAGAGTCCCGTGAACAGCAAAAAACATGCAGCCTTGCTCTTTTATTTGATACAAGAATTTGAAAACAAATTCAAAATTTCAGGGAAAATAATTAATATTTTGGTCCATTTGTGACTCCATTTTCAGTCAAAATAAATATGTTACATGCCAGTTTTCAAATGGAATGCATAGAGTTGTAATCTGACATTCATTCAACTTAAAGAAAAAAATGATTATGTCTCTTTACTGGACTTATGAAGGTCTCATCTTCCCTGAGACAAATAGCTTCACAATCACACCTTACTCATGTCATGGCTTTTTGGCAGAATCTATATTTGCAGGCAACTATTTTCAAGAATGAAATATTTACTATTTTCAAAAGTAAAATTAGAACCAAAATACCTGATGATATTTGCACCCTATGCAAAGTGAGCTCCTTGAGAACTCACTGAGCATTACAGCTATTGTCATCAAACCAGATATTAATGCATTAGTTTCTCAAATACAATGTCAAATATCCAACTAGTTTTATATTGCCCACTTTTACTTATATGATAAAAAAAATCAAAAAACAAAGATGTTTGATTGCTCAGATATGTACATTTTCTATATTAGTGATTGCAAACTTGGGATCTGTTTTATGATTTTTAAAAGACTCTGAATGAACCACTGCACAATCAGAATTATTATGTGAGGATTTTTTGCTTTCCTGTGGTGGCAGATACCATGAAAACTATGCAGGGAACTGTTTTTTCCTCATCAGCTTTAATTAGTGTTTGTGCATTTAATGTGTGGCCCAAGATAGCCCTTCTTCTTCCAATGTGACCTGGAGAAGCCAAAAGGTTGGACACCCCTGTTTTAAATCATTGCTAAGTAAAGTATCATTGAATTGTGTGTTTCTTTGACACTTTGGGTATTGATATGAAAATGGAAAAATCAACTCTAAAAATAATCGTCATGACTGACAGCAACCACCTTAAAGGAACAATGCACAAATTTATAACAGGTCAGTGTTTAACAACCAGCTCTCAGCAGCAATAGGGGCCTTGGTTTATAGCACTTGCCAAACTGCATGGCATAAATACCTCTGTAAGGGTCAACTTTGAGCTACTAACATGACATCACTCAATGCAGAGTTGAGAAGAGATGCTATCAATTGGCTCTCAGGGGCCACGATTGTGCTACTGGGAGCTGGTCCCAGCACATCACTGAAAAAAACAAGATTTAAGGAGGGTAAACACCGAATTTTTTTAAGCAAAAGACAGTAATAGCCAAAGAGTCTATCATCAATTATGACATTAATATTAACTTTTATAGTACAGTAGAACAGCTGCACATCAATCTGATGCTTTCAAATGTGAAAATATAAGAATAAACATTTAGGTAGATGAGTGGATCAATTGTTAGAATTAAAGCTATGTGAATATTCATATTTCTTACAATGAGACTTCATTGAATCTAGGTTTAATAAAAATTCATGGAACTGTTCTGGACAAAAAGTACTATCTATACTTCAGTAAAGTTTAGAAAATTTTATATTAGAACTCGAAGTAGATGTGGTTGTATAGTAGGGCGTGTCTAAAATAGCCCCCAAGGGTCCCCTCCCTTTGAGTGTAGGCAAGTTGATGACTTTCCTTAAACTCATGGCAAATGCAATGGGTGTCATTCCCCAGAAGAGGTTATAAAAACACCTGGGCCTTCATTTCGGGATTGTCTCTCTTACTCCTCTTAATCACTTGCTCTGAGGCAGCCGGCCATATTGTGAGGGAACCCTGTGCAAAGGCGCCATCAGGTGACCTTGTAAGTAAATCTTCTGTCATATAAGTAAACTTGGAAGCAAGTCCTCTCTGAGACGAGCCTCAAGACCTTGGGGTGAAATTCCAGAAGCACTCAGCACTGTAAGTACTCAGTATTCAAACCAAGCAGCATCAAAAGTAAATGCTGTGCAGATCTGAAATAACAGAATGATGGCAGCAGTAACACTGGACCAGGTTGTGCAGCCAAATCTGATTAGTACCCTCTGCAAAATGAGGTCTCTGTCACAATTTTAAGTATAAGGAAAATTATAATATATTTAAATAATTCTCTAGTAAGAAATTTCCTTTTGCAAAAATACCCAAGTGAAAAAAAAAAAAACAACTGTAAGTCATTTCAGGTGGTAGATAGGATATATCCTAAAGAATGATCCAAAGGATCTTACAAACACTCCATGTGAATAAAATTGCTTTGTGACAGCTGAAGATTAGTCATTAATATAAAGTGGAATGTTATGAAGCTGTGAGTGACACAGGAACTTACTTTAAACGTGCTTTATATATAAATAGGAAAGGTTAATTTTTTTTCTGTCAAAACTGAAATTGCTGGGGATTCTGGGAAGATGGCCGACTGGTAGCAACCCTGGTCAGAGGCTCCTGAACAAAGGAAGAAAAACTGGTTGGAATCAGAATCTATGAAGTCAAAGACGGGGAGCTGAGCCCAGAAAGAAGTTCGGCAAGCTAT
>NW_003852518.1:5535328-5537236 GCF_000181295.1 Otolemur garnettii
TATATGAGCAGAATATGAATGTTTTGACATAATAACTAAGAAAGTTACATGAAGGCTATGTTAACCAGTTTGATGGAAGTGTCTTGGATTATGTATGAAAACACCACACTGTACCCCCAAAGTGCATCAATGTACACAGTTACCATTCAATAAAAAAAAAAACTGAAATTGCTTATTTAACAAAATCATTAGTAGAAAAAAAGAAAATTAAAAGAAAAGAACATTAAAAGAAAATGTTCTCCAATGGAGAACACAATTCACAGAGAAAAGGTGAAGGTCACTCTCAAGTCCTCCGACATAGGATGAAAGTGGATCAACAACCAGACATCAGTTTTAATTCTGAAACCAAAGCACAGGGAAAATACGAAAAAAGAAGTGGAAAAATGAACTTAGAAGAAGTAATAGGTATTAAAATCCTAACTCAAAAAATGTTTATTGAACAATTCAAGCAATGCCAATGAAAACGGAAAGACATTTTTCTGTCTGGACTATTTGTCATGATAGATTAAAGCCACAGAGAACAAAATGCTTGATTTGTGAGTTCTAAGCCTTCATTGTAAAAATGATAAATGTTAACATTAAATATTTGTGGTATTATTCAAATTTTAATGCTGTTTTTGGCATTTATTTTGTTTAATGGTCCACTTTATAGTTTCCTTTATAGAATGGCTATATCATACAAAGATCATGCTTATATGTTACTGAAATGTGAGGACACGCCACAATGTTAGTTTATAACAATGAGCCATGCATTACACTTATTACCACACCTTTTTATTTTCCAGAAAACCTCTGAAACTTTTAGTATAACCTTAGCCCCCCCAAAACTGATTCTCTCTTTGTTTTTTGACCATTTTTTATCTAAAAACATGCAGAGTGCTGTGAAAAGAAGTACAGTTTATGCTGCAGCTATACTGTAGTTCTCTGTGTGAAAGTTGTTCAGGGCTACTGTGTGTGTCCATGTGAGTATGTACATGTGTGCACAGATCTGCACGTCTGTGTGTCCCATCATAAAAGAACAATAGGAATTTTATTATATTCTTATTTTAAAAATAAAGTAAGGCCCATTAAAATCTTCTTCAGCTGAGAAATGAAGCAACCATGCTGACATCTTACTGCTTAATCATTGTGACTGTGAAGGTAACAGAACATGTACATGAAAGGTACGGAGTGATATCTGGCATTTGGTAAGGACAGAAAGAAAGTCAGCTATTAAAATAAGTACTTGATGTTACTTCAATTGCCCGGAAGGTCCTGCTCATAAAATTTTCACCCAGGCCAATTTCTTCAAGTGTTTCCCTACACTTTCTTCTAATATTTTTATAGTTTCATGTCTTAAGTTTAAATCTTTAATCCAGTGAGAATCTATCTTAGTTAATGGTGAAAGGTGTGGGTCCAGTTTGAGTCTTCTACAGGTCACCAGCCAGTTCACCCAGCACCATTTGTTAAATAGGGAGTCTTTTCCCCACTCAATGTCTTTAATCGGCTTGTCAAAGATCAGGTAACATAAGTAGCTGGATTCATCTCTTGGCTCTCTATTCTGTTCCATACATCTACCTCTCTTTTTTGTGCCAGTACCATGCTGTTTTGATCACTGTCGATTTATACTATAATCTGAGGTCTAATAGTGTGATTCCTCCTGCTTTGTTTTTATTTCTGAGTAATATTTTGGCTATTTGAGGTTTTTTCTGATTCCATATAAAGTGAAGTATCATTTTTTCAAGATCTTTAAAGTATGACAGTGGAGCCTTAATAGGGATTGCATTAAAACTATATATTGCTTTGGGTAGTATGGACATTTTAACAATATTGATTCTTCCCAGCCATGAGCATGGTATATTTTTCCATTTGTTAACATTTTCAGCTATTTCTTTTCTTAGAGTTTCATAGTTCTCTTTATAGAGATCT
>NW_003852518.1:5538101-5571342 GCF_000181295.1 Otolemur garnettii
AAAAAAAAAAAAAGTATGTTTAAAGGCAAAGGAATACATTTTTAACCCCACCCCATAAGAGTTCAAAGTGAGAATTGAGGACAACATGCCTGGCCTCAGGGCTGGTAATGCGACCTGAAGCAGCCGAGCATGGGAAAGGGTAGCCCCCTGCTCTAGCACTGGCCACCACCCCTGTGGCCTGGATGGAGGCTGAATGGGTCTCCAGTTCCTTCACTCCTCACCCCAGCCTCTTTCCCAGGAAGCCAAGGGTTCTTCCACACTCCTGCAGATTCACACCGTTTCTTGCTCACAAACCACTCCCTGTGAGCCCCTAGAGAACATCAAAATAAATAACATTCAGCTGCCTCTCCACAGCCACAGGACACAGGGGACCTACCTCCTCCATCTTTTCACCCTGCCCTCTCACTTGCCCTTCTCAACCCATCAAGCCCTTCCCCACCTCCAGGCCTTTGCACATCTGCTCCTTCTGCCTGGCAGACTATTGCCCTGCTCCCACCAGCTCCTTCCAGGCCTCAGACTATACTTACAGTTTGCTACCAAGTGGCCCTGCCCTGACCAGCCCCTCCATGGAGGCCTCCCAACTCTCTCTTCACCAGCTCAGCCACCTTATTTGTGTCTTCCCATGTGGCTCTCATTTTAATTATGCCTTTACTCATTGGTTTACATGCAGACTGTGGAGCCCTCAACAGGACCATCATTCTCCCAGAACCCAACTCAGAGCTCTATACCCACATCTAGCAAGGAGCCTGGAAACAGACTGCAGAAGAAATATTTCCTATCTGAATTGATTAATGCATCTTATCCTGTTAGGCAGAAAATAGCATTAGCTGTGACCATCTCCTCTGATACAGATGAGTATGCTCTAGTAGTTCTCTGCTCATGGCTCCATCTGCCCCTGAACCTGCAGGTTCATGGCAGTACCTTGCTAAGCCAAGAGTTCAGCTCATGAACTGGGCTCAGCTGAGAACACTCACAGTGTGGGCTCCCAAAGCAGCACAGGAGTCTGTTCTCTTCACTGCTTTGTGCCCAGTGCCTGGAGCAGTGGTGTCAGGAACAGAGGCCTGTATCAGCCTGCTCAGCTGCTGTGACAGACACGGCACAGCCCGGGCAGCTGAGACCATAGGACTGTACACTTGCACAGTCCTGGAGGCTGGCAGTCCAAGGTGAAGATGCAGGCAAGGCTGGTTTTCCCTGGCGGCTCCTCTCCTGGACTTGTAGGCAATGCTGTGCCTGCACATGGACTTCCCTCTGTGTAGCGTCTCCTACTCGCCTCTGCTCATTAGGACCCCAGTCATAATGAATCAGGGCACCCCCAATAACCCCATTTAAACTTAATCACCCATTTAAGTGCCTCATCTCTGAATGCACTTAACATTCAGAGGAACTGGGGGTTGAAACTTCCACATATGATTTGGGGAGGGGGCACAATTAAGTCATAATAGGGTCCAAATTTTTTGTTTGAAAGTTAGATATTGTTTTCTAAACTCTCAAATTAATGAATTAGCATCATGGTTGATCATTCTGTTATTGGCCAGTCATATTAGTACTGGGGCTGATCTTTCAAACTTTCTTTCAAATCCCTAAGCTCTGAGTATGTCTAGACTCAACATCCCAGGAGTCCAGGGGTCTATGATATAGCAAAATAAAGCACTCATAACAGAAGGACTCAATGCACCACAGACCCCAGAGCTTTTTTTGGGATAGGGAAAAGGGTTTATAGTACATGATAAAAACAAAATTCTAACCCTCCAACAGACTAATCAAACACCTCTTGGCCAAGAAAATCCCAGAAAACCTTAAAAAGTAAGTTCCAGTTTGATGAAAGTATTTCAAATTGTATATAAAATCAGCACATCGTACCCCGTAATTGCATCAATGTACACAGCTATGATTTAATAAAATAAATAAATATATAAATATTTATTTATTTTTAAATGTTAAAAAAAAAAAAAGGTAAGTTTCCTGGGCACAACAGGATGGGTGGAGTGGTCACACCTCAGTACACCCCCTTTCTTACTAACCAACATTTCCTAAGAGTGGAACAGAAACTTGCCTGGGAAAGCAAAGAACAGAAGATTTATTCCACCGCTGATTTCCATCAGAAACTTGATAGCTGGCTGCACTTCCCTCCCTTGCTATGTTTTTAGCAAGGCAGCTGACTAGTTCCATCCCTCCTTCCTTCCTGATTTTTGACTACCAACCATGAACTGGGTCTTGCTTATTTGTGGAGGCCGTGTTCAGAGTGGCCTTGTACCTTCTGTTCCTTTGCCTCACCTTTTGACGGACAGAGCCTAATCTGACTGCATTTTAATATGTTTAGTCATTTGCATGATATTACCCATTTTTAAAGCTTTTGTGCATAAATTTTCTTGATGTACTACCTAAATTTTAGTTTTAGATGGCAACTGCATTGTCTTCTATTTATTGTACAAGTCCCTGTCTTTTAACTACCATCACTGAGGCACCATCAGTAAATATACCAGATACTTTGACAATGGACAAAGAAAATTGCTTCAACATACTTTTTACTGCTTCATATAAATCTCTTAATTTAGTTGTGCCTTTAAATAGCACTAGAGAAGCCATTTCCTCAGTGACATACTTGTCATCAACACCTCTAATAAAAATGGGAAGTCAAGCTGTATTTGTAACATCAGTGCTATCATCCACCACCAAAGCATAAAATTTAAAATTAGCAGCTTTATTCTACAAACTTCTTTCAATAGATTTTCCAGTTTCTTCAATTTGCCTAGCTATACTCTGGTGTGACAAACTGAGTTTAGAACTATTCCTCTTCATGACAAATTATATCTGCCACACTTCCTATACAGTGCTAATAAACTCACAATCAGTAAATGGTTTTGGTTTTTTGCTAAGAAATAGGAGACCCCTAGCTTCTACAATGGAATCTGTCTGAGTTGTAACTTTAAAAAAAAAAAATGTTTTGTTGAGAAGACAGACTATTTCGGTTCCACTATTTTGTCCTTATGACACAATCCTTCAAACACAGTGAATTTGGCAGCATGTTTCTGCAAATAATGCCTTTTAAAATTATAGTCTTTGAAAACTTGCACAAATCCCCTACAAATTAAGCCAAGTGCCTCTCTATTGGCCTCAACAAAAAAGTAGCCATCTGTTCACTTCTTACTGAACTATCTTACTTCATCTGTAATTTGCCTCTTTTGGGGTTCTGTTTTCTTTTGAGGTATTGTGGAAGGCATACTGGGATTAAAAACATAATTTTAGATAAGGGACCATATTTACTTTAATTATGAAAATTAATTGACAGGAAAATAGAAAGCGAGGTTGGGCCCTTCCACACCTCAGCTGCTGAGGCAGGGCAGGGTGCAGAGCTGACTGTAAAGTGCTGCTGAGCTGTGGAAGGGCCTCAATATCAAATAAGAATGCTCGTCGGACTTCTAAATAACATTTAATACCTAACATTGCAATGGTAGGTTGAAATATCACTGATAATCGCTGCCTTGCCGAGTCGGCCCGAGCACATCCATTCCATTGTCTGCATTTAAAAGACAAGCCTGGGAACCCATGTGTGGCATGGGAAGCCACTCTCTGCACAAAACTGAAGCCACCCGGTGTACAGACAGCAAGAGAGAGTGCATACATTGACTGTATGTGAAGTGGCAACTTTGTCATTAAGAGAGAGTGCATACATTGACTGTATGTAAAGTGGCAACTTTGTCATCTACAAAGTAGATGTACCATTCAGGAACAGCACAATAAAGTTCCACAAAAAAAATCACAGAAAAATCGCATAATGTTTTTAGTAAGTTTCCAATTTTCTGTTGGGCCACATGTGGCCTGTGGGCAAGGGTTGGACTTCCCTGACAGAAGCTCTGGCAGGGGCTCTAATTTACATGGGGATCGGAGGCACTTCTCTTTCCAGACTTTTGTTTTGAATTTGTAAGATGGGAGATGGCTCATGCAGCTTATCTGTAAAGTCTCCTGCAGATGCCTCCTTGGGGGCCAGAAGGCAGAAGACAGGGGAACACACCTGAAATAATTTTCACTCCCTTTTTGGTTTGTTCCATCTGGAGGACAGATCCACGTGAACAGAAAACCTCAAGCACTTTTTCGCCCTGTGCACACGTCCCCAGCTGCCTCTGCAGCACCGTGGCCCCTCAAGCCAGGCCTTGTCTCTGGCCTGACACAGAATCAAGCTCATTATAAGTTATTATTTGGGCCTCACTACATATTTTCCAAAGTCTTTGAAGCCATGAGTTCGTTCATTTAGAGTTGCAGCTCCAATTAAACGTTCAAAAGATTCTACTGACAAAAGCAACCGTATATAATTGGAGTTGAGCGTTGCTCGAAAGAGAATTCCAAGAAAGCCGGCTCCAGGGAAGCAAACTTTTATGCTCCACATATGGGTTCAAGTTAAAGGACATGTTTCATTTTCCAAACCAATGGAAACCATATTTGGTTTTAGGAATACATAAATGGCTTTTCACATACTTACACAATTGGATAATTTCGGACAGTTGTGACAGGGAAATAACTTTATAATAGAGATCCAAGTTGTAGCTATAAATTATGATGTTAAAACAGAAGTAAAACTATCCTAAAATTTTATTTTAAGTAAAACATATAGTTTAAAGTGATAATAACGTGGCTGAAGGCATAGATGCATTTCCCAGGAGTCCCGGCCAGCTTGTGAGTTGAAGTGTGAGAGCATTACTGAACCCTGCCGGGCCTCGGTGTCCCCAGGGCGAGAACAACATCTCCCTAAAGATGCCATGGGTATGTTGCAAGGACATGGATGTTGCATAGATGATGTTTGGGGGTTTTTTAAATTTCAAAATATTAAGGGAGTATAAATAGTTTGGGTATGTGGATAGCTTTTATAATGCTTAACTCAATCCTCTTAGTGTGCCCATCACCCCAGTGGTGTCCATTGTACCTGGTAGGTAGTTTTATCCCTTCCTTCTTCCCCTCTCTCCCTTTCTTAATTTCCAATGTTTTTACTTCTCTCTGTGTGTATATGTCCATCAATTCATTCCAAATTGTTAGAGCATACATGTGATGTTTGTGTTTCCATCTCTGAGAAGACTCACTCAGGATAATGGTCTCCAGTTCCTTCCAAACTGCTGCAAAAGTCATTGAAAAAAACAAGATAGAAGAAGATAATGAAATGGCCAATAATCACATGAAAAAATGTTCAACATCATAATCATGAGGGAAATTCAAATTACAACCCCAATGAGATATCACCTTACACCTGTCAGAATGGCTATTACTAACAAGTACAAAATAAAATAAAATAAATGAGAAAGCACCACTTATACCCTTTCTGGGGGCCTGAAAATTAATACAGCCTCTGTGGAAAACAGTGTGGAGATTCTTCAAAGAACTAAATGCAAACTTACCATTTGATCCAGCAATCCCACACAGATAATGTTTAAGGAAACGTGTCCCAGTTTGGGAACTGTGGTTTCATGTGTCATCTAGGGCTCGCCCCTGACCTTGAGAAAGTCATGCTGCCACACCCTGTACCAGTGATTTTCAACCACTGTGCCGCAAGAGGATTGTTGGGGGGCCATGAACACTTTTAAAGATCATTAATTAGATTATTTTCAAAAGAAGTTTCAGAGGACAGTGAGTATATTCTTTTCTTTTATTCTTTTTTTAAATCAACATAATTTAAGTGTGCTGTAGAAGTTTAAGTATAGGATCAAGTGTGCCGTGAGATTAAAAAAAAAAAAAAAAGGTTGAAAAACAGTGTTCTATAAGAGTTCCTATACCTGTGGATAAGGGTATTGGACTAAGCCATCCTTAAACCTCTTCCCGCTTTAAAATTTGTTAAATTATATTGGGTGGCACCTGTGGCTCAAAGGAGTAGGGTGCCGGCCCCATATACCAGAGGTGGTGGGTTCAAACCTGGCCCTGGCCAAAAACTGCAAAAATAAATAAATAAATAAATAAAATAAAATTTGTGATTATAAATCAAATCTAGATCAAAAGTCTCTATCTCATTTTAAGATGAAAATATCGATTGGTTAACAACCTTAAACTTGACTTTCATAGATACAATTAGTATAAAAGCATCCATTTGCAATATTAAGAAAACATCACCTCAGTCCAAGATGGAAGAAAAAGAAAAAAGGGCTTTAGGCCTGGCAGCTCCAGCAGAAAATGTTGTATTTCTAATTTTTCAATGATGCCCATAAAATCCAGAAATCCCCTCAGCAATCAAGAGATGCAACTCTTCCACTTTGCCCCAATGAGGAAGCTAAAACGTGACACAGGCCTGCCCCTAGGACTTGAGATGCTGCACCCACCCGCCACAGCTGCCTCCTCTGGTAGAAATAGGTAGGTTCCTGGTTGGCCTGGTGGAGTGGGGTCTGGTCCCCATCTGCATGCAGAAAATCCTTATTCACAAAGGCAGGTAAATCTGGGAGCTCCGGGCTGCCCAGGACAGACAGAAACTCAGAGATGCAAGTCTCATAGAGACACACTAGCAGCTAATTACCATGCCCAGGGGAGACTCAGGCTGCCACTATTTCTCCCCACACCATTTCTTGAGTGCTTTTTACCTATTTTGTTTTAATAGACATATTTGTTGAGGGGTTGTTCACTGAAAAACTGTCTTAATTATGTGCATCCACCTAGAGGTTTTCTTTCTTTCTTTCTTTCTTTTTTTTTTTTTTTTTTTTTGTGGCAGAGTCTCAAGCTGTCACCCTCAGTAGAGTACTGTGACATCACAGCTCACAGCAACCTCAAACTCTTGGGCTTAAGAGATTCTCTTGCCTCAGCCTCCTGAGTAGCTGGGACTACAGGCACCTACCACAATGCCTAGCTATTTTTTGGTTCTAGTTGTCATCGTCGTTTGGCAGACCTGGGCTGGATTTGAACCTGACAGCTCCCATGTATGTGTCTGGCCTCCTAGCTGCTGAGCTACAGGTGCCGAGCCTACTACTAACAATTTAACAGGAGCACATTCTGGATCACTGGGGTGATCAGCTTCCTCTGAGTTCCAGCATTTGCTGTTGCATTTATGTTATCAATAGAGTGACTGGAAAAGCACCAAATATGTTATCAGGTGGTGTAGAATAAAAATGTCCTACTGGGAGAGAAGAGAATAGCAGAATAGCAGAGCCACTGCAGATGGGTGAAAGTGTAGCCTTCTGTCCAGACCACAGCTGCACATCACCCAGAACTCTGCGTGCATGGGGCTGTGGGTCCCACTTACCAACTCCCCTCAACAAGGATTCCTTACTGCATGCATGAAATGTCTTCAGAGTTTCATTTTGGATGCACTATGGATTTTAATGTCTTTGTAAATGTGTAAGTTGGTGATTAAAAAGGAGTTCACCGTTGCAAGAGCCAAAGGACTCTATGATATGATGGGCCAAGGGGTAGTGCCATAGTTTTATATGAAAGAACATAGTTTTCAGTGGATGGAACATAGAACAGGCTAAGAATTACGATTAGAAATGTATTACATTTAACCCTGGATGCCCTGAGGGGGACAAAATGAATGTTCCCTTTGGAAGGAATCCTGGCATGCCGTGAGTTGGAGTGACCGCAGGTGGAGGGAGAAGTGCCCGTGAACGGCCTCCTAGGTCCTCCAGGAAGGAAAGCATGGCCTGCAAGGAGAGCACCTTCAACCTGGGTATCAAAGGATGAGGAAGAAGTGGGCCTAGGGCATCTCAGAACAAGACATGTGAAGCTCCCAGTAGAAACATAAGGAAGACACAGACCCCACATCAGTGACAGTGGCAGGGATAGAAGTCAGGGGTGTGGATCAGCAGGCAACAGGGCTGCAGAGCTGCGGTCCTCTCACCCCCTCAGTCCCTGGTGCTCCCCCAATCCTCTTCTTTTATTAAAGCTGTAGTATATAATATGTATACGATGGAGCACAATTCAGCCATAAGAAAGGATGCAGACTTTACATCTTTTGTGTTTACCTGGATGGAGTTGGAACATGTTCTTCTTAGTAAAGCATCACAAGAATGGGGAAAAAAGCATCCACAGTATGCAGTAGTACTGTGAAACCAATATACAAACAACTACACAGCCACAGGAAATATAAACACAGGTATAGTCTAGCAAGGGGAAGGGAAGCGGAGAGAGGGGGAGGAGAGAGGGCGATTGGCTGGACATGAGGGTGTTCAGCAGCCTCCAGGGTGAAGGACTCAACTACAAGTTCAAGTTGTAGAAATGAAAACAATGTAACCTACGCATTTGTACCCTCATAGTAATCTAAATTTTTTTTTTTTAAAAACTGCAGGCACTCAGCCGGGCGTTGTGGCGGGCGCCTGTAATCCCAGCTACTTCGGAGGCTGAGGCAGGAGACCTGCTTGAGCCCAGGAGGTGGAGGTTGCTGTGAGCTGTGATGCCATAGCACTCTACCCAGGGCAACAGCTTGAGGTTCTGTCTCAAAAAAAACTGCAGGCACTCTATGATTTTATACACTCTGATGACTTCAACTACACCCTATATGTTGGAGACATGAAAGCTCTTTCTCAGGCCCACACTTCTCCCCTAAGCATCAAATCCACAAATAAACAGCCCACTAAAGCTCACACTCAGATGTTCCTCAAACTCAACACATCCAACACTGGGCTCCTTACTCAATGCCCATCACTACCTCAGTGCCCCCACCCACCCTCCAAGTTCCTGATTCCAGTACAGGATAATACTGCTCCCCCTATTTCTCAGCCAGAAACCGGAGCTTTCTCCTGACCCCTCCCTCTACTTCCTAGCCCCTGTCAACATGGGCCACCTTGGTCCATTGGCCTATTGAACCTGTACACTTATTCTCATTGCCATGGCCACTCTTCCACTCAGCCATCCTTACCCGACCCCCATAAATCCACACCCCTCTCAATGTCATCCTGAACTGAAGTTTCACTCTCTCCTGTGCATGCTCCCAAATGCAGCCTGTGCAATTTCTCTAAATGCAAATACAGTCATGCAGCTCCCGCTGAGAGTCCCCCATTGCTTGTAGAGTTGAATATCCTTAATATTGTTCATAAGGCCCTTTACGATGGACCTCACCCTTTAGCTTGATGTTGACCCGCATTGTCACCAACCCTAACTCAGAACACCATCTTCACCTGTCTTTTACTGGTTCATCAAATCTTCAGTGAATAGACACATAGGACACAGACGTATTGTGCTGGTGTAGGAGTCAGAGGTGGGGCAGGCAGCCGTGATAAGGATGGATAAAGATCTTGCTTGCAGTACCCTGTGTCTAGCTCCTATGGAGAACACTGGAGCATAGTAAATGGGAAGAAATGGTGTGGAGGTGGAGATGGAGGGAACTGAGGTGAGGACGTATAGACGGGTGGGAGGAGAGGCCTTGAATTCTGGGTGGATTCTATAGATATAGCAGAGGAGTCTGGCTGAAGGGCTGAATGCAGGAAGAGCAAGTAAAGTTAAGAAATCTCTCTCTGACTTATACCTTCCCCTTCAGCCACCCATATAGCCCCAGCTAAGTCTCTCTCTGTCTTACAACCCCCACAGCCACCCATATAGCCCCAGCTAAATATCTCTCTGTCTTACAACCCCCACAGCCACCCATATAGCCCCAGCTAAGTCTCTCTCTGTCTTATAACCCCCACAGCCACCCATATAGCCCTAGCTAAGTCTCTCTCTGTGTTATAACCCCCACAGCCACCTATATAGCCCCAGCTAAGTCTCTCTCTGTCTTACAACCCCCACAGCCACTCATATAGCCCTAGCTAAGTCTCTGTCTTACACCCTCCCCCCACCACCAGCCACCCATGTAGCCCTAGCTAAGTCTTATACAGTGTTCAGATTCAACTTTGAAGGTACTTTTCTCAAGAAGAGCCCTTAACCCTAAACCTGAGTTAGGGGACTTTCCAGTGTACAAGAATTCTCCAGTTTTCTGCATATCATTCAAAATACACATGGCAAGGTATCCCTCTTTTTATTTATTAGCTCCTGCCACTAGACTGAATGCAAGCTCCCATATGGAAAGCCCAGTACCCCTCGAAGTCCTTGTACAACCTGCACTCACACAATTAAAGGAAAACTGAGTCTAAAACATGTCCTAAAGGTCAGAGCCAGGGGGTGGGAGGCTGGAAGACTGGTGAGGCTTAAGCTTCAGAAGCAAGATTTCTAGACTCTCATGTTAGGTGGTGGAGAGCCAGGAAAGGCTTTGTTCTCAGAGCCATGGAAGGTTCCCAGAAGCCACACCTGCCATTGCCTCATGACCTCACAGTTCTCACTCAAATACTTCAACATTTGACTCAGAACCTCTCCCAGCCCCAAGCCTTAGACCTCAAATAGGATTTGAGTTTATGAAACTAATTCTCAAGAAATATTGTTTGGAAAAATAGTTTGAATTTATCTATATGCCAATCAATGGTAGTAAGAAAAACCATTAAGGTGGCCTTGGAAGAGCGCAGGACTGGGCTGCTGGGCCCTGTCGTCTCGATTCCTCCCCAGATCCCGGGGATGGCCTCACCCATTTGCCTTTGAGCTCTGAGGGGCCTACAACAGAGTAGCTGAGACTCAGAGTTCATTTCCTTCTCTTTACTGGGCTGATCTCATTCTGACATTTCAACAGGTTCTGAATATTCTTTCATCTACTTCCTGACAAATGAGCTGCACCATCCACTTGTCCAAGAACTCCTTTCTTCACAGCTGGCTGTCACAGGCAGCGTTGCAAGGTGACTCAGAAAAAGCAAAAGCCGATAATGTTCTTTTTAGAGTAATCACAGCGATGATGCTCCTGCTCCTTTGTGTTACCCCTTCATCTGGAGTCTGACCCAGCTTTAGATCTGTGCTGTGCCAAACCAGGGAACACTGGCACCCTCCTTACTGCAAAGATCAATGCCTCCATGTCCCTGCATCTCACCTCAGCTCCACACTTTCTTTAAAGTCAGTGCAAGTCCATGAACATTTTTCCCTTTGCATTTTGGTTACCCTGGTGATTTCATATGTTGCACTGTCCATTAGTGTATGAAAGTGTCATGGCTAATGAAGCTGGAAACGAAAATAGTAAAGACAGGCCAAGCTCAGGGTGAAGCTATTGCCCAGATGTTTGTAGAAACAGATGGAATAAATTCAGACAAAGGAAACACAGAGTTTATATTGCATTACTTCCCGAAAGAACTGCAGACCTGGCTCCCTGGATGATCCCCCGACGCCCTGTGCACTAAGGGCAGAACCTGGTTCACTGGGTGAGATTCTGATATCTGAGGATAAGTTATGGACACTGCATCTCAGAGATGCAGATTTGGAAAAATGAAGCCTTGAGAATAACTTTTTGGCATGATCTCTTAGAAGCATGAAATCAACATTGCTACAGAAGGAATTTCAAATAATTAAATAAAGTATAATCAAAGCAGGTGGTTTGAAGTTGTCTACAGTCAAAAATGGCAGCCATTTGGGCATTAGCTGACAAAAGGAGTATGAAATGTGGCGGCCTCAGCAGCAGGTAGAACACTGCGGAGCAGGATTGTGATTTATTTTCCCCTTGGTTCACTAAGGAATGTCTATTATTATTGGAAACTCATGGTGGTGCTGCATTTCAATTGGCTTTGTAGTCAATTAAATACCTTAGGCCAAAGGGATCAACTAATCCCTTAAATTGTGTGTGAATATGTGTGTATAATCATTCAAACCAATCAAGACACAAAGTGATCTTTGTGGGTCTTCACTGACAACAGGCCCAGAGTCCAGTGGAGCACGCTGGTGACACAGACACAGCACATGTGGGTGTCTTTAGCATTTGAGCTTGTCGATGGCTGATGAAGCAGTGGCCACCCCAGTTGCACGGCAAGGCCAGGGCCACAACGCTAGCTCCTCCCTGCTCTTTCCTTTACCTGCCAAAGGGCCTTGCTGAAGAGCATTTGGAGACTTTGTAAACTGTCAGCGCTTGAGATCATGTTTACATCAGGCAAAACCTCATTTATGCAGGTTTTATTTGTCCATCCATTCCATCATCATCTACAGAAAATTTCCTCTAAGCCAAGTTCTCAGACACTAAGGGAAGAAGTGAAGAAAATGTGGCTCCTTATTCTGTTTCAATAAATGTTTTCTAAAGAAAATGATAATGTCACATCTCTACGTACATGTGAGTGTGTACATACAAGGTTCTGCTCATAGTGTATCTGTATGCCGATGTGTATCTACACCCCTCCCAAGCCTGAGAATACAAATTTCACTCTTTTTCTACTCTTTGGAGCCATTCCTCTCCCCTTGAAGCCTCCATAGGGTTCTGTTCTGTTGATGACGTTCTTTGGTGAAAAGATTTGAAAATTGACATCTATAATCCATTCATTAAGAGCAGTTTCTTCTGCTTGGCAAAGCACGTCTTGCAGGACCCGTGGTTGACAATGTGTTTGGACAGATAGCATCTTTTCACTAATAACAAACGCAATCTACCATCTTCACAGGAAGTCTAATGTTTCCCATTTTAAAAGCATCTGATCTACTTGCTTGATATAATTATGGGTCTTCAGTTTAATGAAGTTGCATCAAATAACCTACTCATGATATAAAGGTTGTATTTATTTCATCCATAACTTGCTAGTGATATCAAGATTTATTATAGCACATGTTTATGAGGTTCAAAGACATTATAAGAAGTTATGGTTCAAAAACAATTTATGAAAATCTATTAGAAAATTTCTCACATATTATTGCTCAAATTCATGATTATAATCAAGTTATTGAGTAATTTTAACAAATAGACAGATGATTTGCTTTAAAATTATTCTACAAGTTCAGGTAAAGACTTTTTGTTTTTTTTTTAGAGAGAGAGTCTCACTTTGTCACCCTCGGTAGAGTGTGGTGGTGTCATAGCTCACAGAAACCTCCAGCTCTTGGGCTTAGGTGATTCTCTTGCCTCAGGCTCCAGAGTAGCTAGGACTACAGGCGCCCACCACAATGCCTGGCTGTTCTTTTGTTGCAGTTTGGCCGGGTTTGAACCCACCACCCTTGGTATATGGGGCCAGCGCCCTACTCACTGAGCCACAGGAGCCACCCTGGGAAAAGACTATTGAAGTATTGTTCAAAAGGTAAAACTTATAATACAAAATCTTGCATTTTGTCAAAATAGCAAAGTTAAAATATATTTGTGATGCACATCTGTAATAAATATTTGATGTAAAAAATTTCTCACAAATCAAGAAAGGAAAGATAAATGTCCAAGCAGAATTACTGTGAAGAAATAGACTGTCCATGTGGCCAGCACACATCGGAGAAACTGAAGTTCACTTGTAATAAAAAACATGCATAAAAATGAGATCCTTTTTATTTAGCTAAGCAAATTGGCATAGAATGAAAAGGGAATAATGTCCAACATATATTCTCATGTACTACTTGGTTACAGGACCACAAATCAGGATAGGTTTACTAAGTGGAAATTTGTTAATGCTACATCCAAAGTCTTAATCTCAAGCATGTATCTTTTTATTGAACAATTCACGTTACAAATTTTTCCTAACGTTATAATCAGAAGTGTTTACAAAATGTAGCAGCGCATTTGCCAAAAATTAACTATTTATAATTTTTAACAGAAAAGAAAAATGAATGACATAAATTATCCAAACTGAAAAAAAAAGTGAAATAAAGTATGATAGGATCTCACAACATCAGAGAACAGCAGCTCTTAACTTTGGGTGTCCAAATAACAAACACCCCCTTAGTCCGTGGATGTATATACAAACACACACATACTGTTCGGGGATGCATGGATTCCCTAGTTTCTGTTCCTCAAATCTCCAAAATATTTGTTATCTCGTAAATATACAATACATTGCTAAATAAAAAGAAAAAAGGAAATCAAGCTAAAAAAGAGTATGTTGTGGTGTTACAAGTTCACAAAATGCTGTGTCTATGTGTAAGTGTGGCTGATTTCAGCAGCAAGCTTGTAAGAACACAGCACAGGCTGCCGTCTATAACAATGACTCCTAGGGCATTTACTAGTAAATCCAGAGATGTGACTGGTCTGAGGACTGTTGGTCCAGGAACACAGGGATCTTTAAAGATTCAGTGTCTGTTACTCCCAGCTCTGCTGCCTATAGCAGGGGTTCTCAAACTACGGCCCACGGGCCACATGCAACCCGCAGAGGACATTTATCTGGCCTGCCGGGTGTTTTTGCTGCAGCTGCCTGTCCCGTTTAGCAGCTGACTCATTCTGGGCCCACAGTCTGGCCTTCCAACGGTCAGAGGGACAGTAAACTGTCCCCCTGTTTAAAAAGTTTGAGGACCCCTGGCCTATAGCATCAGACTCATCTCTACTTGCCAGGAGTCTGTAGAAATCCCAGCGGTCAGGTCATTCTTCCTTCTTCGTATGCACAGAGAAAAGAAGGTGTGCTTTTCACCACCAGCCAGGTACAGGCTGAGACACCTGCCCAGCCAAGAATTACAGACTTGCAGAGAGCCAAGCTCTACTGGGTGTTTGTCTGGTCCCTGAGCTTTTCACTGGCATGGAATGGTGTGTGAGTTGAATTGTGGTGCCCTCAATATTCAGAAGTTGAAGTTGTAACCCCTTAGAGTGTGACCCTGTGGAGGATGACACAAGTAAATGGAAGAACATCCCATGCTTATGGGCCAGAAGAATCGATATTGTTACCATGACCCTATTGCCCCGAACAATCTACAGATTCAATGTAAATTCTATCATAATACCAAGGTCACTTTTTATATAATTAGAAAAAATAATTTTAAAATTCATATGGAAGCAAATCTTAAATAGCTAAAACAATCCTAATCAAAAGGAACAAAACTGGAGGTATAACATTACCTGACTTCCAATTATATGCCACAAGACTATAGTAACCAAAACAGCATGGTGCTGATGTAAAAATGGATAAATACATCAATAGAACAGAAGAGAGAACCCCAAAATAGAGCCACATATTTATAGCCAATTGATCTTTGACAGAGTTGACAGGAATATACACTGTAATTAGTTAAGATAAAATCACGAAGGTGGGTGTCAACCCAATATGACAGTGACCTTATAAAAAGAGAGATTTGGACACAGATACACTAGACAATGTGTAAGCCAGAAAGAGAAGCCTGGAATAGACCCTTCCCTCGCCCTGACGGCAGCCCTGCCATCACCTTGATCTTAACTTCTGCTCTCCAGAACTGTGAGAGAATACTTACCCCCCTGTTGAGGTCACCTTGTCTGTGGCACTTTATTCTGGCAGCCCCAAGAAAGGCACACAGGTTAGACTCATCACGATGGCATTAGCTCAAGATCATGCATGCTTCAGGATCACCTCAAGAGTTTGACAAGGACAACTGGGCCCTAGCCCCAAAGTTTCAGATTCCTAGTGTGGAGGAGGGGCTGAGAACATGCATTTCTCTTAAGGTCCCTGGGGCTGCTGCTGCTGCTGCTGCCTCAGATTCAGCACAGCTGGCTTTGGAGCAGATGCCAATCCTATTTAAAATACCTGCCACCTGGTGAGAGTTACCTGGGCAACATTACCTACCATGGAGAGAATGACAGACTCCTCAACACGGCTTAAAAGAAGGAGGAGGGTTGCCAATATTTGGGGGGTTTCATCCATTTTCTGTATCTGTTCCACTTTTTCTCCATATTTTATGTAATGTTTTAATTAAAAAATTGAATTAAGCAAAATGCATAATTTTCAAAGAAGGCACGTAAACTCTTCAATGTAAATCAACATGAGAGAATTAAGAGATGAATGGTACACTGGGTCCACCTTTCCTTCCCCACTGTCTAGTTTGGGAAGAAACCAAGGGGCACAGCATCTTCATTTGCTAATTTCTCTCAATTCACAATGAATTTAGTGGTAGGGCAAAGGTGCTTCGGAACTTCAGGGCCAGGCTTCCCTGCCTGAGACCCTGTGGGGTCCCCCTCACAGGCTCAGCTTTGACAGCCCATGAACCAGCTCTGCTCTTCAGGCTATGCAAGCTGGAGGGCATTTATATAAAAATGTCCAATCTGTCACAGACAAACAGTGACACAATTATACATGTGGTTGTCATAACCAGGAAAATGTGCTTGACATGTTTTTAGATGTCTGCTCTCAACATCTGTAGTTACTTTACTCCACACTAGCAACCTGCAGCTCAGGGACTCGCACAAGCCCAAGAGCTGGGTTTGCAGAGCCCTGGGGCGGAGCCTGCACACCTGCTTTTGTGGGGGGAGGAAAGCAAAACAATGAGAGATGACAGCAGACATCACTGTGCACGCTGTTGTTAGCCATCACAGAGCTACGAGATGAAAATCATCACGAATGTTCCGAACTGGCTTCCCAGACGAGGTGAGGGAAAGTGTGGAGGCTCCACATCCTGTGAACTGTGGGCCACACCAGCTGATTTGAGACTTGAATGAATAAAATGGAGGATGTCAGCAGGTGGGTGGGAAGCCATCAACTCTTTGCTATAATTGCAGCCATTCCTGTGTTTTGCTTTTTCTTTTCATTTTTTTTCCTTTACTTAGTTGTGTCTGTGTGTGTACAATTACATTTTAAATTGCTTTAGATCTTATTTTGACCAAAAGAAGTTTGAACAAAAGGGGGCGGCATCTGTGGCTCCAGGAGTAAGGTGCTGGCCCCCTATACTGGGGGTGGCAGGTTCAAGCCTGGACCCGGCCAGAAACTGCAAAAAAAAAAAAAAAAAAAAAAGTTGAAAGAGGAACTATCAACACCTGGATTTAGATAATAATGCAAACACAGTGCTTTGAAACTGCACAAGCAGTCTTCGCTGTTTTTTTTTTCTTTTTTGAGACAGAGCCTCAAGCTGTCCCCCTGGGTAGAGTGCCGTGGCATTACAGCTCACAGCAACCTCATACTCCTGGGCTCAAGCGAGTCTCCTGCCTCCGCCTCCCAAGTAGCTGGGACCACAGGCGCCCACCACAATGCCCGGCTATTTTTTGGTTGCAGCCGTCATTGTTGTTTGGCGGGTCCGGGCTGGGGATTCGAACCCGCCACCTTAGGTGTATGTGGCTGGCGCCTTAGCCGGTTGAGCTATAGGCGCCGAGCCAGTCTTCGCTGTTATTAAAAAATAGGTTAGCATTTCAGCAGAACCTTAGAAAAAACTCAAGTGTCATCTTAGAGCCGCAAGTTCAAAAATGTTGTTAGATGGAGTGACGTGAACCAACCAGGGAGCCCAAACAGAGAGGATGAGCACAAGTCTTTCTGGTGTTGGTCTGAATCCTGTTGAAAGGTGTTGGAGAGAATTATGGGGACAAAATATGGGGAGAAAGGGAAACCCAAAGTTACAAGAATGGCAGTTGAGGCCATCTGCTGATTCCAGAACAGTCAATAAAGAGTCTAAGAAGCCAAGTGGATATTCAACAAACTCGCCACATTTACAGACAACCAAGAAACCCTGGCCTTCTAATGCACACTCAGAAAAACCAAGGCATCAGTGAAGTGGGTGAGACCCAAGTGGAATGGGCTTTAGTGGACTGCAGTAGAGCGTCTACCATCTCAAGCCCCGATGCAATGAACATGGTTCAGTATTACTCTGACCAAAACTTGCCCACCTGAAGAAAATGTTTATCATCTGAAGAGGAAGACAACACATCCTGGGCCTCAAAGTAACTCTGCAATTTTTCATAATGCAAGGTTCATCACACAATCAGAAAATGCTTTCTAAGGAAGCATTACTTCTAAAAATGGTTAATCAAATGATAGTCAAATATGTCACATAATAGAATTATCAGAATAAACTGAAAACACTTCTTTTTAATATTCGGGGGGGGAGGCACAAGATGGAGAGAGTTGGTCAAGAATGTACAATCATAAAGAGAATTTCAGAGCATTCAATGCTATCTGTAGTTTAAAAGGGTTTCCTTAGAAATACCAAGTCTCCAATCAAGGAGGTTGTTGAGATGAATTCAAGGATGTCTAGGCTGGGAGGAAGGAAGACAAAAATAAGGAGAAAAGATCCTTGAGGGTTACTGGACACATCAATCTCTTCAAGATTTGAAACTGCTGGCTCCAAGATTCTATGGCTTATGCCCAGAATACACTTGCCTGCTCATAGAAACTGGCAATCCAGGGGATTCAAGAACAAAGCCTGCAGAAGAGGGAGGGCTTGGGGCCAAGGGACTAAGGCACAGTGTTCAAGAAGGACCCCACAGAGGGACTTCTCCTTGCTACCCACTGCCACAGGCTCCGCTGGGACCTGGCTGAGAGTGAGAATTATTACAAGATGTGGTAATTCACATTTTTCCAGCTCCAAAGAGAGGAAAGTATTAATAAAAGCTGATATTTTATATGTGCCACACCAAGAAGAAAATAAACAGTTCACCTATAACCCACTGCCTAGATCCCAGAGGTATGAGTCAGGAAGACCAAGGCAAACACTGGTCCTATCACTCACTAGAAATGGGCATTGAGCAAATCCTGCAACTTCTTCAGGCCTCTGTTTTCTCAGCTATAAAAGGAGGAGAACATTAGCCTCTGACTCACAGGGCTGGTGTTACGATTACAAAGAGCATGGAAAGAGCTCATAGCGCGCACCACAGGCATACGGTGCATTTCAGTTGAGAGTGCCTCTCACGAGGGCAGACATCACAGCTTCCTTACAGTGAGTCAGCAGAGAGAAACAAAAGAGCTTCAGAAAGAAGGCAGCTGGGTGAAGGTCGGCATCTCAGAACATCACGAGTGAGCCAACCTGTCCTGTGTGTCCCTGATCTTACCGTCCAGACCTGACCCCTCCATACCGAAGGAGAAGGATAGATTTTGTGATTCCTTAGTTTCTCAAGTCCAATGAGATTTCACATGCTACTATATTTTTCATGCAAATCAAAACCTAAAATTATTTTCAGATTTGAATAAATTGTACCCAGACTTCACAACAGCTGAACCAATAAAAATCATGCCGTCCCTTTACCATAGCTCTTGTCCTAATTTGGTGGATGTCCCTGGAATGTCAAAATTGTATCAACACCAGAGTTCCTCTGCATTTAGAGCAACCTCCTTTCACAGACCTCAGGAAATATCCTTGGTGAAATCAAAGGAATGTGAAACCCAAGATAGCCTGTTCCACTCTCCAAAAGCTACTTATTACCCGCAGCAGAAACTCCAATCTACCGGAAGAATTGTCTGACGAGGTGTGTGTGGATTGTGAGATCCAGGAACAGTCCCAAGTCGAGAGTTCAGGAATGAGGCTGAAAATCTTATGAATTCACAGCAACATCTTCCCTTGATAGGGTCATTTGTAATTCATCAAGCACTTTCAGAACTTTCTAAGGGAGACATTGATATTAATAAAATCTTCATCATAGGCTTACCTCACTTCATCTTCAAACGCTGCAGGTGAGTGGACATGTTTATCTCCATTTTTCAAATAAGAAAACAAAAGCACAGAGAAGGTAAATAGCACAGCCACAGTCTTGAGTGGGGAGGTGAGGAGAGAATCTCAGGGTCTGCATTCCCAGCCCCATGCTCTTTCTTGCACATTACACTGTCCTACTTAAATCTCCCCACAGTAATCCGCAAGAGTGGGCACTGTAGGTATCCATGGAAACAGTGATTTCTAGATCGGATGTTCTAGTGCAGGAAGGAACATGACAGATCAACAGCAGAGTCTGTCAAAGCAAGGTCCCCGTCACTGAACCACATGGGGAGGACTAAGGGAAGGTCCCTCCACCTACCTACCCAGGCGTGTGACTGTGACCAGCTGCACTCGATCGCTTACTTTGTCGTATCTTGAATTTCTCACTATTACCGCACCATTATTGTGGATGGGAGAGGAAAGAAGACAGGATCTACCCCGACCCCCCCACCACACCACTGTCCTTACATACGTTTAACCAGTTGCAGGGTGCTCAGGCCCCAGGTATAGTGGTCATCCTTAGCTTGTTTCTGTCCTTCACACTCCAGAACTTATCCATCAGCCATCCCTGACACCTCTGCTTCCAAAGGATAACTGAAAATGAACAGCTCCACTATTACCACCAGCCCAGCCTGCCCTGCTCACTGGCCTAGACCACTCCTAATCAGTCTTTCTGCTTCCTCCTTGCAAACCGGCCTTTCCCCTCACCAACACCAGAGCCTTCTTTCCAGTGGTTTCCCAGTTCAATCAGCGAAATTCGAACTGTTTACTACACAAAGCCTCTGTCTCAAGTCACCCCTCCCCACTCTTCACTTGCTTCTTCTGACTCAATCAAGTTGGGCTTCTGTCTCTCTAACCCAGGCTTCCCAACATGTGACACCCAGACCAGTGACACCAGTAGCACCAGGCACCATGAGGAAAAAACAAATGCAGATTCTCCTGCCCTAACTCAGAGGTGCTGAGTCAGGACTTCTGGGGCAGGGGGGCTGGCACTGATGGTTGTAACAAGGGATGTGGATACTGAGGCAGGTGAAGTATGAGAACCACTGACCTACATCTGACTGAGCTAACTCTGCCTCAGGGCCTCCCATGTTGCTGTTCCCCTGCTGAAAGCGCTCTTCTCACCACATTGACAGTGTCCGGCTTCTGCTGTGAGTCAGTCATCTCCCAGGTACTTTAAGTGTTTGCCGGCTTTCATGTTCACTGTCTGCTTTCTCCCACTCGGTGAGCGTGCAGACTGTGGGAACAGGGCTGTGGTCCTGTTTGTGGCTGTTCCCCTGCAGGACAGGGTGTGAGCACACCTTCAGCAGGTGACTGAACAAACACACGATTGCAGGAAGCAGCTGCTGCCCACTAAACACATGATGGAGCATTTCCCCCACTTCAACAAAGAGGAAACTGAGGTTCAGGGAAAGTAATGGTCGGTTGTTACATCCAATTAGAGAAGCTGGAACCTGCACCTTCTATGTCCATGCACTTTCTGCCGCCCTCATGAAAAGGACACTTAGGAAAGCGCTTGTAGTGTTACCTTGTGACCAGGCTCAAAGCAGTGCCATAAAGTCTCATCCTTGAAAACACTCTGCGTTCTCCCGCCTCGGTAGTCTGGGCCCAGTGGGCCAGATGCACACGTTACGGACATCTGCAGGTCACAGAAAACCCAAGCCACTCTGTGTCATGGGTCTAACTTGAGGGGCTGGCCCTGGTGTCCTGGCCCATTAAGGAGCACAGTTTCAGGTTAAAGGGTAACACTTTAGGTCTTTGCAAATGCAAAACGGAAATAGAAGAAATTTTTTACAAATTGGTCTTGGCTAATCGGTTGGACGTGGCCTTGGCATTCAGATGACCCAGAAATACTGCATAAAAGGTTTTGAACATTTTTATGCTTTGATCACATTGTGATGTTTAATTTTGAAATATTTTTCCATTTTTAGCATTCTTATTGATTCCACACTTTTTCAACAACAATTTTTCTTTCTTAATTTTAAAAGCACTGATTCTTTCCAGAAAAATTACTTAACTTAAGGTCATTCTGAGAAAGGATTACTTAAGAAGCTGCAGTTATGCTCTGGGAATTTGCCTATGTCCAATGTTAGAAATGTTTTAGCATAATCCTAATTCCCCTTATAGAATTCCCTTGGTCATTTAAAGCTCACACTTGAATCCTGCTAGGACAAATGGAAATCTAAGACTTCCATGGTTACAAATCATTTTTTTCCCACACTCAGGGATTTCAAATTCAGAACAGCTAAATTTAAGTTCTTCTATTTCATTACCCTTTTTTTCTGGAGCCACATCACTGTAAGCCTTTCTCTTCTACAATGGAATACAAATTAACAAAATGATTAATAATAATAATAATGGTGCCAACAGGGACTAAAATTTTAGATGACATTTTTATCTAATTGAGGCTCATTGTATCTTACAAAAGGAAAGCCATGTACTCAAAATCATAGTCATTGATTTTATGGCCTAATTTTCCTTGTTATCTCAGAGATCCTAGAAAATCATACAAAGCATATGTAGAAAAATTGTACACCTAGTAAGCAAAGAAAGTAAAGTTTGCATGTCGTTGTATGATCTGACCAAAAACAGAAAAGACACAAATTGCCTATGTCAAACCCTCATTCTGAGGCCCTCTGTGCTGTGAGAATGTTACAGTGGATACTGGGAGTAACTTCAAGATAAAGAGTCCTCCTAATTTTATAGCCAACTCATTTATGTAGAAAACAAATCTTTATTTCCAGACTCCTTACAGCACTTGACACTCAGCAGGTATCAGTGTCCGTGTGTTAAACTAATATGATTCCCTTTATCCTTGAACCACTCGATCTGTGATACAGGTGTCTATCATGATGCCAGGAGCACTAGTCTGGTGACGTTTGGGAGATTTCAAGCCATGTCATGTACAGACACTAACAGACATCTCTGTCCACCGTCCTGCAGGCTCCCAAGCTCCCCAGGGTTCCTCAGCCTGTGGCCTGCTGTCTTTTCCACTTGTAGCTGCCCTCAGCTCCTCTTAGTTAAACAATGGCACTGCTCCCTCTTTGTTCTCAGCCTCGAGTTTACCAGTTGGACACCATCCTGCACAGAGCTGCAGCAGCCATCCTGACCCCCCTGACAGGCTCTGAGATAACTTGCCTGATGTGATACCAAATGGCATCTCCACATTCATCCGCAGCCAAAACCCGCTAGCTTTTCTCAGCCCCACCGTGCACAGCCTGCCACTGTGCCTTTCCTGCATTGCTCCTTACTTCCCTCTCTTGGGTCATTCTCGGCACTCTGAGCCTTCACTTAGAGGATCAAACTCATGTCTGAGGTGTCAGTTCAGAGTCACCGCTCCTCAGGAAGATTCTACTATTTCGCAAATCGCTGAGAGAACTCTACATATGATAGTATGACCCTAAGACCTTTCTAACCAATAGCACTTGTCCTCTAGCAAGGGGGAGATGATGTTTGTTTTGTCTCCCTGTGTATCACTGCAATTCAGTAACTACTTCTTCAATAGGCATGGCAAATTAATGGGATATAAAACAAACGTGTGTGTGTGTGTATGTGTGTGTGTGTGTGCATTACTCAGACATTTGTGTAGATGAAAGTTAGAAAGCCCTCATTTCCCAAGAAAGCCCTGAGATATAAGAGGTAACTCTGAGGCTGCTTTCCCTGCCCTGAACCCGAAAAAAGAAACAGAAAGAAAAAAGTGTGTTATGGGGAAAACATATTCCAAGATGGATGTGGTTTTCCAGAATCAAGAACCATGATGGAACAAGGTCAGAGCCCTACCACAGGTGTTAGAAATCTGTGGTGAATTAAATGCTCCAGCCATACATGGGAAAAGAGGGAAAAAAAAATCTGTGCTAATGTTGGTGCTACAAAAAAGAAATATGTGTTTTCAGGGATTCCTGTGTATGTTGATAAATGCTCATCTAATGACTTGAAGGACAGGTAGAGTATTTTTGCACAGAGACTTATACAAAAATAGAGAATGTAAAACAGAAAATAAAGAATAAAGGGGAAATTTTTCAAAAATAGAGAATTGCTGAATATCGCAATAATGACAGTAATCATGAAATAAAGGGTGTTATATACTAAGTTGTGTGTAATTGAGTTTAAAAATATATTAAACATAACTTAAAATGGCAGACTAGAAAATCTAGAAAGTTCTAGATCTTTCTTCCTCTAAAAAAGCAACTACTGAGCTGACAAAAACTGTCAGAATTAACCTCTGCATAGCTCTGTAATAACCAGTCAAAAACTGAAAACAACCAGGGGAAAGCTTAAGAAGACAGAAGCCACCACATCATGCTAAGAGAATGGTGGCATCTGAAATCACCCCCTATCATTCTACTGTCCAGGTCAGCGGCGTTCATGAAGACAGCAGCCCCTGGTCCTGGTGCAGGTCAGTGGCACCAGAGGGACCAGAACAGACCTAATTCTCAAAGAATTGTGATGCCTTCTTCAGCCTAATGGGTGGCTCCCTGAAACACCAACACGAGAGCTGACCTTTGTTTCACTGACTCAGAGAATTCCCACAGCAGGGACAACCTCCTAGACAGCATTTTCCAAAAGCATTTAAAGGCAAAACTATTGACTGCAGCAGCCTAGGGTAAAGGATAACAATTAGGACTCAGGACAAGCAATAGACCACAAATCCCGGCACAGAAGAAGGTGGAAAATGAGATAAAGGGGGAAATGGGTTTATATGTGTGCTGGGCATTAAGGAATGCCGTGTGTGTTCCCAGGGCTGGATGTGGACTTAGGAAAAGCTTCTGAAGACTCTAAGTTTTCATTTTCACCTCTAGGCAACCTTCAGGTCTATGCTAAGAAGAAGTTAAAGCTAAGGCAAAGTTGCATATGGCCCAGCTAGGCATTAAAGGAGTGCCCTGTACAGAGCCGATCTGCAAAGACCAGAGACATAAGGAACCTCAAAAACACTAGCTCTTGACCACTGAGCTAATGGAACACAAATTTCAGCAGCCACAATAAAGAATAGCAGCTTTAGAAAAAGAGTTCAGGAAGTCACAAAACAAACAAATGATGCCCCACAACAAGCAGCAACAACAAACCTCAGGGAGGAGGAGAAGCTGATTTCAAGAATTACCACATTATATTAATAGTACTCAAAAAGTCCAGCTTTCACCAAAAAGTAGACATCATGCCAATAAGCAAGAAAACATGTCCCCTTCACAGAGAAACAAATAAAGCAATTGAAGTGGTTCCCGAGGAAGCCTAGCCATCAGTCTTACTGGAAAATGACTTTAAGTCAATTGTCCTAAATATGCTCAAAAATCTAAAGAGCCATGGACAAAGAGCTAAAGGAAATCAGAACAACATCTCATCAAATAAAGAATATCAACAAAGAAATAAGAATTATAAAAAAGAATAAAATAGGATTTCTGGAGATGAAAAGTACCATCTAAGATTTTAAAACACTAGAATGGTTCAACAACAGGTGTAAATAGAAAGAAGCAATCTTTGAACTGGAAAACGGGACAATTGGGATAATTCAGTGTGAGAAAAAGAAAGTGAACAGAGTCCAAGAGACCACGGAGACATCATCATGCTTCCCACAGTCAATGAAGGATGAGGGTGGGGGAATGAAAGGAAAGTCCAGGTATAGAGACTCAGAACTAGCCTGTTGTAAAACAGTAGAATCTTTGGATTCCCTGGATGGTCTTAGCTGTTTCCAACCGTGTCCTCTCTCAAGGTACTTGGCTTATTCTACACCAGTGCCTGTGGATTAAAATTCCCTATGAACTTTGTCATGGGTCCTATTCCATAGGTTTGAGGCTATCCCTAGAAATATGTGTTATAAATATAAATACATACACACATACATAAATCACACTCTGTAGCACCTCTTCCCTCCTGAGTTAAACAATAAGAAGTTTTAATTTCAATGTCAGGTTACCCTAATGTGATACATTTTATTGGCGAAGAAGATTTAGAGTGGCCAAAGCACAGTTATGAATTCTCTTCAAAACACAGGCTTTTGAGCTCTGTGTCTTGGCCCCACAAGGCCACCTGGAGCTGACCCTTCTCCCCTCCCAGTCAATCTTTCTAGGATTCTTGCCACAGAAAGTCACTGAAAAGTAAAACACTTTGTCCTCTTGAAATAGCAAGCAATTGTAACCACTGCATTTGATTTCAGCAAATCCATACATGTCAAATGGAACCCCCATGATTTGAAAGGAAAGAAATAGGTCAAGTGCAAAGAACTTAAGCTAATCCTTCAGCAACTGGGCTGGAAATACTGTTGAATGGAGACCCCTTGGGAAAAGCAGAGACCAAAGTCCCTTTCCTAGACACCCTTTGTTCCTTCTTCTGAGCAGGCCCAACCTGTACAGGTTTCTTGCTACCCTCATGCTCCAAAGTCTTTTCACAATGATATCGTCATCCTCTCAAATTTTTACCCCATTTCCATTACTAGGATAAGAACTTGAATCTGCACTTTACAATGTTCTGTATGTTTAGAAAGTACATGGGTAAACAAGAGAAGAAGTAGGAAAAGCCATCTGACCCACTGGCAAACAGCTATTTTTCCAGGATCTTAGAGCTCTCACGGTCTTTACCCTTGGCCTCCAGTGCTCACTCCCCATTTGGACACACATCTGAGGCCTCCTGTGGGTACAGTTCTCCCACATCTTCCAATCTAACTAACCCCTGCCAGCCCAGCTCCTGGCTGAGCCATCCCAACCAAAGCAGAGAGTGGAATGCTCAGCTTCCACCTCGTCTGCTCTGTGTTTCAGTCTCACTATTCTGGAATCAGAATTGGATAACTTGGGGGGAACTTAGGTTACCACTAAGTTACTGATCTCCCTCCCCCCTGCCACAGATGTCCAATACGTCCACTGGGGATGTTGCTTGATTCTCAGTTCAAGACTTCCAATCGTTGGGTGGTGCCTGTGGCTCAAGGGAGTAGGGCGCCAGCCCCATACACTGGAGGTGGTGGGTTCAAACCCAGCCCTGGCCAAAAACTGCAAAAAAAAAAAAAAAAAAGGCTCCCAATCGTTGCTGAAACCTGACACTCTCCCTGCTTGCCTGGCCTGTGAGAGGCTGTCTTTCTCTGATGAGAACCCTCTTCTATTCAGCACTTTCTGTTCTCTAACCCCAGCTGCTGTGGAATGGGTTCATAACCCAAAAGAACTCACTTTCCAATAGTAGGCTTCCACTGAGCGTCTGGCTCTGAATGTTCCCACTGCTTCTGAAACACACCTGTCCTCCTAATGAGGGCTGTTCCCTGGGAACCCACAGACCTGACTGACATCTGAATCAGCTTCTCTGATGCCCACTATCTCTCGCCCTGTGGCCGCTTCTTGCCTGTCTTCTGAGTGTCCATGGGTTATCACAGTCACACCACTGGAGACTGAGGTCCTCGCCACGCACACCCCAGGGCGTGATTTCTGCATCTCTCCATTTGCTCTCTCACAATGTGTAACATAGAGCCTCTGACACAGACCTGCTTATTTGTTGAAATGCATACTCTTGCTCCAATCTTGCTCTGTGTCTCATTGTTAGAAAACACTACCTAATAAAAGGAATGTTATAGAAGAAGGTATGTGGGAAATGTATTCATGGTGTATAGTTCAATAAATAGCTTTCAAAATAGTATAAGTACATTTTTGTTTTCTAAAAAAAAATTACATTTTTATTTTCTAAGCAATGCTTAGGAAAAAATTGATAACATTGAATACTTATGATAAAAGAAAAATCTAATATCTACCTTATTAGAGAAAGAAGGGCAAAATAAAGTAAGCAGAAGAAAGGGAATAATAAAAACCAGAGCAGAAGTCAGTGAAATTCGAAACAGAAATACAAGAAAGCTAATTAAATGAAAAATGGAATTTTTAGGAACTAAAAACAATGAAATTGGCAACTTCTAGCAAGATGGGACAAGGAAAAAAGAAAGAAGACACAAATCTCTGGTACCAGGAGGGAGAGGGGGCTCAGCGCAGACCCTGCAGATATTAAATGGAAAATTAGAGAATCCTGCAAACAGCTCCACAGCCACAGAACTAGCGATGTGGATGAAGAGGACCTGTCCCTTAAAGGGTCAAACTGCTGAATCTCACTCAAGAATAAATATGTAACCTGAATATACACGTATATATTTAATGTCACTACTAAACAAATTAAATTTATAGTTATAAACATTTCAAGGAACATTCCAGGCCAGTATGATTTTATTGGTGAGAAATAATACAATTCAAAACACAAATTTTCCAGAAAATGGGAGAGAAAGGAAACACTTTCCAACTCACATTGGGAGACAAAAACATTATAAGAAAACTAAAAACCAATACCATGTACGAACAAAGCTGCAAAAATCCTCCACAAAATCTTAGAAAATTAAATCCAGCCTTGTATAAGAAGGATAATATGAGGATTGAACAAATTATTAAATATAGAGTAGAAAATTAGAGCCAGGTATCTCGTTGTCAGAGAAAGGAGGGAAGTTAAAACAAAACCTGAAGTTATGGATTATAATTAGAGAAATCAATATAAGCTCGTTTGTTTTAATATAAAACAGACAGCTACCAAAGTAAATACAGTTATGTGCATAAGTTAGTATGCAGTTCTGTCCACTGAGAGGGCTCAAAAACAGTAACACCCAGGAGCAATGGGTACCTAAAGCCCGAATTTAAATACTATTCTTTCATAAAAAAACACCAATCCTTTTTGAGAAATGGCATTTTCTAGAGCTGAGGCAGGGAAAATGCAAAATGAGTTTGCAGACTCTTGCCGTGCTGGTAATCAAAGGCTGAAAAAACACAGGAACACAGTGCTGATGGAAGGACACGGGGGCTGAGAGAGAAGACTTCCCGGCGGGCAAGCCTTCAAAGAACTGAACAACAGATTAAATATGGTTTTATTGGATTATAGCCCCTTGAATTAAGTCACCCTAAATCCTCTCAATATAAGTAAATACATGAGCGTGAAAAGACGAATCTTCCTTCCAGAGGACTTCCAGTTAATAAACGCAAGAAGAATGAAGGACAAAGGACTGTGCTTTGTGTTCATTGATATTAAATGACAGGTGACCAGAATTTCAACTTGTCGGATGAAATGATATGGGTTATTGTTTTCATCTGCCTCAAAACAAAGGGTTTTTATGTTTGTTTGTTTTTTGACACAGAGTCTCACTATGTCTCCCTCAGTGGAGTTCCGTAGCGTCACAGTTCACAACAACCTCAAACTCTTGCATGTAAGCAACTCTCTTCCCTCAGTTGCCCAAGTAGCTGGGACCATAGGGACCCACCGCAATCCCCAGTTATGTTTTTGTTGTAGTTGTCATTGTTGTTTAGCAGGCCCAGGCCAGGTTTGAACTCTGCAGCCCTGGTGTATGTGGCTGGCGCCCTAAACACTGAGTACAGGTACCAAGCCCACTTTTGCATTCCTAATAATCTTTCTGTCCTCTTATTATTTTCCTTATTAATATCATCAAAGAGTTTATCTATTCTATGATTCTTTTTGTTTGTTTTTGAGACAGGGTCTCACTCAGTTGCCCAAACTGGAATACAATGGGGTGATCATAGCTCCCTGCTTTCTCCAACTCCTGGGATCAAGGGATCCTCCTTCCTCAGCCTTCCATAGTGCTGGGATTACATGTGGGCCACCATGACTGGCTCATTTTTTTAATTTTTTTTTTTTAATAGAAATGGGGCCTGACTAATTGCCCAGGCTGGTCTGAAACTCCTGGCCTCAAGTGACCCTTTCTCCTCAGCCTCCCAAAGTGCTGGGATTAAAAGCATGTGCCACCTTGCCTGGCCTTATTATTCTTTTAATAATCAGCTTTGAGTTTCTTAGATTCTCTGTAATTTATTTTCTGCTTCATTAATTGTTCCACCAATTTTTGTTATTTTTTTCTTTGCATTTTTAAGTAGGAAGTTATTCTTTTGTTTTATTCCTAACTTTTTGAACTTAATCATTTTCGTTTTTCTAACATAGTCACTTAAGGGTATAAACTAAGTTTTAAATATGGTTTGGTTGCATTCTACCAGTTAAAATATGTAGAATTTCATTATTATTCAGTTTCAATTATTTCAACAACTGAAGATAATTTCTTATTTGACCTATGATTTATTTTAAAAAGTGGTTTTTTTTTTTTTAAATGTCCAACTGCATTGGAATAAATGTATCTTAAAATATTGATTTGTGGCTCGGCGCCTGTGGCTCAAGTGGCTAAGGCTCCAGCCACATACACCTAAGGTGGAGGGTTCGAATCCAGCCCAGGCCCACCAAATAACAATGATGGCTGCAACCAAAAAATAGCTGGGTGTTATGGCAGGTGCCTGTGGTCCCAGCTACTTGGGAGGCTGAGGCAGGAGACTTGCTTGAGCCCAGGAGTTGGAGGTTGCTATGAGCTGTGATGCCACAGCACTCTACCCAGGGGGACAGCTTGAGGTTCTGTCTCAAAAAAAAAAAAAAATATATATATATATATATATTTATTTATTTATTGGTAATTTCTAATAAGCTCTGTGTTTTACCCATATTATTGTTATTTACTTAAATTTATTTTGTAGTTGAGATTATGTTAAATTTTTAAGTGTTTTCTCTATATATGCAACTTTATTTTTTGTATTAATTCTTTAGTTGAGTTGTTGGGTGAGACTCTATTATCTCAAGCTTGTTAAATGCATTATTCAAATTTTCTAAATCTTATCGGGTTAATATCTCTTATCTGATTAATTAATCTTACCTAATTAATATAATATTAATATATGATATTAATAATATCTGGCAATATATTCAATTAATGTGAAAGACATATTATTTCATTATATTCTCCATGAATAATTCTCCTTGAAATCATGTCAATTTTGTTTATTAAAAGAAGTACTTTCTTAAATCATTACATAGTAACTGCCTATTCATGCCAATAGGTTTTGGGGGGGAGTTTTGTTTTTTGGCTTTAAAGGTCAAGATCACTAAAATCAATATTTAAGTCTCAGCTTATTTGGTGAGGAAATTCATAGCACACATTTCCATCTTTTTTCTTTCAAGCTTCTTGTTTAAGTGTGTCTGTGAACAGCACACAGATAGATCCTTTGAGACCTCTGTTTCTTTAATGGATGAGCATACTTCAGTGCAATGTATCATGATAGTTTATTTTTAGATTTATACCACACTAAGCTACATTTCCTATTTTCTATTTACTGTATTTTCTGTTTGTTTCACTTTATGAAGTTTTCCTTATTTCCTTTATCTTCCCTCTAACACAGTGGTTCTCAACCTTCCTAATGCCCAACCCTTTAATACAGTTCCTATGGGTCATGACCCACAGGTTGAGAACCACTGCAACAGTTTAGCATTGTAGTTTATCCAATACACCCATTTAATGTTTACTCTTTTTTGAAGAGAGGAGACCAGAGTCTCACTCTGTCACCCTGGATTAAGTGCTGTGGTGTCACAGCTGACAGCAACCTCAAACTCTTGAGTTCAAGAGATTCTTCTGCCTCAGCCTTCTGAGTAGCTGAGAGTATAGGTACCCACCACAATGCCCAGTGACTTTTAGTAGATATGGATCTTGCTCTTGCTCAGGCTGGTCTCGGACTTCTGAGCTCAAGCAATCCACCTGCCTTAGCATCTCAGAGTGCTAGGATTACAGACATGAGCCTAGCACGGGCCTGGCCAGCAGTATGCATTTAAAATACAACTATGCTATAGAATGAATTAATAACTTGTACTTCTTGATCACTGAATAGTATTCTATAGTGTAAACATATCTGTTTATCCCCTTACCCACTGAAGGGCATCTTTGCAAGTTCCAATTTTTGTCACTTACAAATAAGCTGCTATAAACATTTACATGTAGGTTTTCTATGAAATATAGGTTTTCAAATTAATTACACAATGTCTAGGAGCACAGTTACTGGGTCACATGGTAAGACCATTTTGCTTTGTTATCAACAAGCAAACTATCTTCCAAAGTAGCTGATCATGGCTCCGCGCCTATAGCTCAACCGGCTAAGGCGCCAGCCACGTACACCTAAGGTGGCGGGTTCGAATCCCCAGCCCGGACCCGCCAAACAACAATGACGGCTGCAACCAAAAAATAGCCGGGCGTTGTGGCGGGCGCCTGTGGTCCCAGCTACTTGGGAGGCGGAGGCAGGAGACTCGCTTGAGCCCAGGAGTTGGAGGTTGCTGTGAGCTGTAATGCCACAGCACGCTACCCAGGGGGAGAGCTTGAGGCTCTGTCTCAAAAAAAAAAAAAACAAAACTAAGTAGCTGATCATGGAGGGGCAAGGCGGCTGACAGGGAACAGCCTCCCACAGAAGCTCCCATCCAGAGTAAAGGAAATCTCCAGAAATTACCCAACAAAGTTGAAGATTCGGAGCTCAGCCAAGAGAGAATAAAGATATCTGCAGGACACTTCTACTGAGGCAAGTTGCAACTCCAAGAAAGTAATCTACAGGTACATAATTCATCCCAAAGGAAAAGCGTACGTCCCCTCCCCTGAGAAAGTTGTGCTTTTCTCTTTATTTTCTCTGCTCCTGTAAGATTTCTACAGGCGAGTAGTGAATTGAGAACTTATTATCTTACCCCATGTGTGAGAGCTACAGGAAGTGGGGTCTACTCTCCTAGAGTGACTCTGCTGAGATTCCAAACACTCTCTCACCAGGCAGAAAAATCAAAGTAATGGTTTCACTGCCATTTTGAATTTCAGTTCACCCTTCCCCCCTTGCTTGCAGAGACAGTGAGGTGAATCCCAAGAGCAGCATCCCCCCACCCTGCAGGACCAAGCACCCTGTCCCAGCCCTGAAGCCAGATAACTACTAGAGCCCCATGTTCCCCAGTGGCAGCTGGATTCCCCACTGCTCCCATCATCCTCTCCAGGCACCAGGCAGCCAGAGACCTGCTGCCTGCTTGCTTGAGCCCTGCACTCCCCTGGTGGCAGGTGGATTCCCCGCTGCTCCTGCCACCCTTGCTGGGCCTGGGCTGACTAAGAACTGTGAGAGAATGGTCAGTTGAGAAGGAACCATACTAAAGCAGCAGTAACCCGAGGCAAAGAGCAGCAGCCACAACAGTGGGAATAATAAAGCTCACACCACTGAGGCTTTTCTGGACAGACATACCCTGTCTCTCGACATCCAGAGGAAGCCAGCATCTTTTCTGGTAGCAGCCACAGGAGGAACAGTTCTGGGATGGACTCCAAACAGTCTAAATTCAGCATGGGGCAGAATCAGAGGAAAAACTCAGGCAGGAACAGTACTGGGATGGACTCCAAACAGTCTAAATTCAGCATGGGGCAGAATCAGAGGAAAAACTCAGGCAACATTAATAACCAGAGTAGATCAACTCCCCCCAGGAAAAATGGGTCCGACATAATTGAAGATCCCATCCATAAACACATGGCTGAGATGTCAGAAATCGAGTTCAGAATTTGGATAGCAAATAAGATGAATAAAATGGAAGAAAGGAGGGAATTAGAATTTCAAGAAATTGTTCAAAAATGTCTCAAGAATTCAACAATTTCAAAGATAAAATGAACGAAGATTTTGAAACATTGAGGCAAGAGTTTGCAGCCTTCAAAGATTTGAAAAATACGGTAGAATCCCTCAGTAACAGAATGGAACAGGCAGAAGAAAGGATCTCTGACATTGAAGACAAAGTTTTTGAATGTGACCACATGCTCAAAGATGAAGAGAAATGGAGAGCAAAATGGATCTTTCTCTCAGAGAGTTCTGGGATAATTAGAAAAAAACAAATATTAGCCTTATAGGAATCCCTGAAGGCAACGAAGTTGCTTCACAAAACACAGAGGCTATTATTCATTAAATTATGAAAGAGAACTTTCCAGTCATGCCAAGAGATTCTGAAATTCAGATAACAGACAGTTTTAGAATCCCAGCATGACTCAACCTGAACAAGACATCCCCCACACACATCATAATTAACTTCACTAAAGTTAATATGAAAGAGAAAATTCTGAAAGCAGTTAGACGTAAGAAAACCATAACCTACAAGGGGAAGAGTA
>NW_003852518.1:5575207-5582276 GCF_000181295.1 Otolemur garnettii
AGGTGGTGTGCTTCCAAGTATTGGTCAATTTCCTTCAGGTTTTCATATTTCTGAGAATAAAGTTTCTTGTAGTATTCATGGAGGATTTCTTGAATTTCTGAGGGGTCTGTTGTGATTTCATCTTTATAATTTCTAATTAAAGAAATTAGAGATTTAAGTCTTTTTTTCTTGGTTAGGTTGGCCAAAAGTTTATCTATTTTATTTACCTTTTCAAAAAATGAACTTTTTGATTTGTTAATCTGATGTATAATCCTTTTGTTTTCAATTTCATTTAATTCTGCTCTAATTTTGGTTCTTTTCTTCTGCTGGGTTTTGGGTTGGAGTGTTCTTCCTTTTCCAGTTGATTGAGGTGTCCCATTAAGTTGTTAACTTCTCTTTCAGTTTTCTTGAGGAAGGCTTGCAGTGCGATAAATTTCCCTCGTAGGACTGCCTTTGTGGTATCCCAGAGGTTCTGATAATTCATCTCTTAATTATTGTTTAATTCCAAGAGTTTGGTAATTTCCTTTGACCCAAGTGTCATTGAGCATAAGGTTATTAAGCTTCCATGATTTTGTTTGAGTCTGCAAGTTTCTGTTGTTTCTGAGTTCAACTTTTATTCTGTGGTGATCTGAGAAGATGCAAAGGATAATTTCTATTCTTTTAAATTTGCTGAGGTTAGACTTGTGACCTAGGATGTGGTCTATTTTGGAGTATGTTCCATGGGCTGATGAATAAAATGTGTACTCAGTTTTATTAGGGTGAAATGTTCTATATGTCCGTTAAGTCCAGATGCTGAATGGTTAAGTTTAAATCTAGAATTTCTTTGCTAAGCTTCTTGTTGGATGATCTGTCCAGCACTGCCAAAGAGGTATTAAAATCCCCGACTATGATGGAGCTGGGAGTAATCAGGTTGCTCACGTCTGTTAAAGTGTTTCTTAAAAATTGGGGTGCATTCTGATTGGGTGCATAAATATTGATAATTGAAATCTCATCATATTGAGTACTACCTTTAACATATATAAAGTAACCATCATTGAACCATCATTGTCCTTGCTCACTTTTGTTGGTTTAAAACCTATTGTATCTGCAAATAGTATTGCAACACCTGCTTTTTTCTGATTTCCATTAGCCTGGAAAATAGATGACCATCCCTTCACCCTGAGTCTATGCTTGTCTTTTAAAATAAGGTGCGTTTCTTGTACGCAACAGATATCTGGCTTGAGTTTTTGTATCCAGTCAGCCCTGTGTCTCTTTAGAGGGCAGTTTAAGCCATTTACATTGATTGAGACTATAGATAATCCTGGCATAATTTTGGGTGCTGAGTTTTTTGAAGGTTCATTAGACATCTTTGATCCTTTTGTCACTGTGGAGATTGGAATTTAGTCAAAATTTTCTGGGTGGGTTTATTTATGCGGTGGAGTATTGCATTGGTCCTTATGGAGGACAGGTTTGAGGCTATCCTGGAGGGCTGGTTTAGTAATGGCAAATTTCTTCAACATGTGAATATCATTAAAGTATTTAATTTCTCCATCATAAATGAAGCTCAGTTTAGCTGGATAGAGGATTCTGGGTTGAAAATTGTTTTGTTTTAGGAGGTTGAAGGTCGGTGACCACCCTCTTCTTGCCTGAAAGATTTCAGTAGAGAGATCTGCAGTCATTCTAATATTCTTCCCCTTGTAAGTTAGTGTTTTCTGCTTTCAGGATTTTCTCTTTCATGTTAACTTTAGTGAAGTTGATTATTATATGCCTGGGGGATGTCTTGTTCGGGTTGAGTTGTGTTGGGGTTCTGAAGCTGTCTGCTATCTGAATTTCAGGGTCCCTTGGCATGTCTGGAAAGTTCTCTTTCATAATTTCATGAAGGAGAGCCTCTGTGTTTTGTGAAGCAACTTTGTCACTTTCAGGGATTCCTATGAGGTGAATATTAGTTTTCTTCGAATTATCCAAGATCTCTCTGAGTGAGAGATGTTTTTATTCTCCATTTGTCAAAATCTTTGGAAGTCTGGGTGTGTTCAAAGTCTTTGTCTTCAGTGTCGGAGATCCTATCTTCTGCCTCGTCCATCCTCTGATGGAGGAATTCAACGGTGCTCTTCAAATCTGCAACCTCTTGTTTCAGTGTATCGTAATCCTTGATCATTTTATCTTTGAAATCATTGAATTCCTGGGACAGCTTTTGAATGATTTGAAGTTCTAGCTCCCTCTTTTCCTCCAACCTGTTGATCTTACTCCCTATCCAGATTCTGAACTGAATTTCTGACATTTCAGATATCTGTTTATGTAGCGCGTCTTCAATTGTGTCTACCGCATCTTTCTTTGGGGAAGTTAATCTACTCTGGTTATTCTTGTTGCCAGAGTTTTTCCTCTGATTCTGTCCCATGTTGAATTTGCACCTTTCAGAAACCATCCCTAAAACTGTTCTGCCAGTGGCTTCTTCTAGTTTTCTCCTGGGCACAACCCGGCAAGACCACAACCTGGAGGCAGGGCCAGCAGTCGGGGTGATGCAGCCCACCCTTGCAAGAGTCAGTGTCACAGTCAAGGCCCTGGGAAGAAGGTGCAACCTGCCCCAGCGGAGCTCAGTTGTCCTTTCTGGCCACCAAAGTCCTGGAGGCAGATGCACAGCTGGCAAGATAGTGCGACCCTCCCAGGCAGGAGCTGCTGGCAACCGCGAGCTGGCAAGGCCCCAGGAGGCTGGTGTGAGGCTGTGCGGCCTGCCCCAGGAGATGTCAGTTGTCCTTGCAGGCCACCAAAGCCCCACAGGTGGGATGGCACAATCCTCTCCAGCAGGAGTTGGCAGTAATCTAGCACTGGGAGGTCCCGGGAGGCAGGTGTACATCTGAGCGACCTGCCCCAGCAGAAGTCAGCTGCCTTCACAGGCCGCCAAGCCCCAGAGAGGGCACGTGCACCACTGGCGGGATGGCACGACCCTCCCAGGCAGGAGCTGCTGGTGACCACAAGTTGGCAAGGCCCCGGGAGGTAGGCATGCAGCTGCACGACCTGCCCCAGCAGAAGTCAGTTGTCCTTGCAGGCCACCAAAGCCCCAGAGGCAGGCACGCAGCTGGCGGGACGGCACAACCCTCTCTGGCAGGAGTTGGTGGTGATCGCGCACTGGGAGGCGAACGTCTGGCCGACCTGCCCCAACAGAAGTCAACTGTCCTCGCAGGCCGCCAAGCCCCAGAGGCAGGCGCGCAGCTGTCGGGATGGTGCGACCCTCCCCAGCAGGAGCTGCTGGCAACTGCCAGCCAACAAGACCCTGGGAGGTGGGTGCAGGACTGTACGACCCACCCAGCAGAAGTCAGTTGCCCACACTGGCCACCAAAGCCCTGGAGGCTGGCATGTGACTGACGGGATGGCGTGACCCTCTCAGGAAGGAGCTGGTGGTGATCCAGGGCCAGGGGGCCCCAGGAGGCAGGCGCGTGACTGCTTGACCTGCCCTAGCAGAAGTCAATTGCCCTCACTGGCTGCCAAAGCCCTGGAGGCAGGCAAGCAGCTGGCGGGACTGCGCGACCCTCCCCGGCAGGAGTCAGTGGCACCCGCCAGCCAGCAGAGCTCCGGGAGGCAGGCGTAGCTCAGTGACCCGACCCAGCAGAAGTCAATCACCATCAAGGGCCACCAAAGACCTGGAGGTGGATGCCAAGCAGGGTGTGTAGCCCTCCCTGTCTGGCGTCAGTCCCAGTCACCAGCACCAAGGTCTCAGGAAGTGCAGATAGCAGCCCGGGAGACAGCTGAGCGCAGAATGTGCTGACTGAGGTGGGTCCATCTGCACGCTGAAAGCATGGATCAAGGAGTTCTCCCAGTGAAGGACCGGGACAGGGGCTTGGTCTTGAATGGGTGGGAGGATGCTGTTTTTGGGTCTCCTCTCTCTGTCTCTGCTGGCAAGGGGAGGGAGAGTGGACTGGAAACTCAAAATGGCAGTGCAAAAGGCAGTTCCACTTTTCTGCCTGGGGGAGGGTGTTCCGAGTCTCAACTGGGTTCCTCCAGGGTGGTAAACTTCCCTGTTGGCAGCTCTCACTCGTGGAGTGAGAGAATAGGTCCTCAGTTTATTGGTGGTCTGTAGGAGACTCGGAGAAGCAGTTGAAGAGAAAACAAAGGAAAAGCACACCTTTCTTGGGGGAGGGGAAGGGTGCTATTCCTTTGGGGTGATTTATGTACCTATGGATTGTCCTCTAGGAGTTTCCGCCTGTCTCAGAAGAGGTGTCCTGCCAGTATCACTCTTCTCTCTCAGCTGGGCTCCCAGTTTTCGACTTTGTTGGGGGTTTCTCCGGACTTTATCCTTTCCTCTGAACAGGAGCTTCTGTCAGAGACTGGTGCCTGTCGGCCATCTTGACCACTCCCCAGCTATTCAACTTTTGGATCTAACAGACATCTATAGAACACTTCATCCTAACAAAACTGAATACACATTTTTCTCATCAGTCCATAGAACATACTCCAAAAATCAATCACATCTTAGGTCATAAGTCTAACCTCAGTAAATTTAAAAGAATAGAAATTATTCCATGCATCTTCTCCGACCATCATGGAATAAAAGTTGAACTCAGTAACAACAGGAATCTGCATACACATATAAAAACATGGAAGCTAAATAACCTTGTGCTTAATGATAGCTGGGTCACAGATGAGATTAAGAAGGAAATTACCAAATTGTTGGAACAAAATGATAATGAAGACACAGAGTTATCAGAACCTCTAGGATACCACAAAGGCAGTCCTAAGAGGGAAATTCATAGCTTTGCAAGCCTTCCTCAAGTAAATGGAAAGATAGGAAGTTAACAACTTAATGGGACATCTCAAGCAGCTGGAAAAAGAAGAAATCTAGCAGGAGAAAATAAATAACCAAAATTAGAGCAGAATTAAATGAAATTGAAAACAAAAGGTTTATACAACAGATCAATAAATCAAACAGTTGGTTTTTGGAAAAGGCCAATAAAATTGATAAACCTTTGGCCAACCTAACCAAGAAAAAAAGAGTAAAATCTCTAATCTCATCAAACAGAAATGGTAAAGATGAAATAACAAGAGACCCATTAGAAATTCAAAAAATCCTTAATGAATATTACAAGAAACTTTATTCCCAGAAATATGACAATCTGAAGGAAATCGACCAATACTTGGAAGCACACCACCTTCCAAGACTTAGCCAGAATGAAGTGGAAATGTTAAACAGGTCTATATCAAGTTCTGAAACAGCATCAACTATACAAAATCTCCCTAAAAGAAAAGGCCCGCGACCAGATGGCTTCACATCAGAATTCTACCAAACCTTCAAAGAGGAACTAGTACCTATATTACTCAACCTGTTCCAAAATATAGAAAAAGATGGAATACTACCCAACACATTCTATGAAGCAAACATCACCTTAATCCACAAACCAGGAAAAGACCCAACAAGAAAAGAAAATTATAGACCAATATCACTAATGAATATTGATACAAAAATATTCAACAAGATCCTAACAAACAGAATGCAGCATCACATCAAACAAATTATACAACATGACCAAGTGGGTTTTATCCCAGGATCTCAAGGATGGTTCAACATACATAAATCTATAAATATAATTCATCACATAAACAAATTAAAATACAAAGACCATATGATCCTCTCAATTGATGCAGATAAAGCTTTTGATAATATCCAGCATCCCTTCATGATCAGAACACTTAGGAAAATTGGTATAAAAGGGACATTTATTAAACTGATAGAGGCCATCTATAGCAAACCTACAGCCAATATTGTATTGAATGGAGTAAAATTGAAATCATTTCCACTCAGATCAGGAATGAGGCAAGGTTGCCCATTGTCTCCATTGCTCTTTAACATTGTAATGGACATTTTAGCCATCACAATTAGGGAAGAAAAGGAGATCTAGGGTATCCATACAGGGTCAGAAGAGATTAAACTTTCACTCTTCACAGATGATATGATTGTATATCTGGAAAACACCAGGGATTTGACCACAAAACTCCTAGAAGTGATAAAGAAATAAAGCAGCGTCTCAGGTTACAAAATCAACACTCATAAATCTTAGCCTTTATATATACCAACAGCAGCCAAGCTGAAAATGCAGTCAAGGACTCCAATCTGTTGACAGTACTGCCAAAGAAGGTGAAATATTTGGGAGTTTACCTAACAAAGGATGTGAAAGATCTCTATAAAGAGAACTATGAAAGTCTATGAAAAGAAATAACTGAAAATGCTAACAAATGGAAAAACATACCATGCTCATGGCTGGGAAGAATCAACATTGTTAAAATGTCCATGCTACCCATAGCAATATATAATTTTAATGCAATCCCTATTAAAAGCAATATATAATTTTAATGCAATCCCATAGCAATATATAATTTTAATGCAATCCCAGCCTTTAAAGAATAAAGATCTTCATTCTTTAAAGATCTTGAAAAAATAACACTTCATTTTATATGGAATCAGAAAAAAAACTCAAATAGCCAAGACGTTACTCAGAAATAAAAACAAAGCAAGAAGAATCACACTACCAGACCTCAGATTATACTATAAATCAATAGTGATCAAAACATCATGGTATTGGCACAAAAACAGAGAGGTAGATATATGGAACATAATAGAGAGCCAATAGATGAACCTAGCTACCTACCATTACCTGATCTTTGATAAGCCAATTAAGAATGTTGAGTGGGGGAAAGATTCCCTATTTAACAAATGGTGGTGGGCGAACTGGCTGATGATGTGTAGAAGACTGAAACTGGACCCACACCTTTCACTATTAACTAAGATAGAGTCTCACTGGATTAAATATTTGAACTTAAGACATGAAACTAAAAATACTAGAAGAAAGTATAGGGAAAACACTTGAAGACATCGGCCTGGGTGAAAATTTTATGAGGAGGACCCTCCTGGGCAAATGAAGCAACATCAAAAATACACTATTGGGACCTGATAAAACTAAAAAGCTTCTGCACAGCCAAGAACACAGTAAATAAAGCAAGCAGATAGCCCTCAGAATGGGAGAAGATATTTGCAAGTTATATCTCTGACAAAGGTTTAATAAGAATCCACAGAGAACTCAAATGTATTAGCAAGAAAAGAACAAGTGATCCCATCTCAGCTTGG
>NW_003852518.1:5582660-5601635 GCF_000181295.1 Otolemur garnettii
CATCGATCCACGAATGGATCAATAAACTGTGGTATATGTACACCATGGAATACTATGCAGCCATAAAGAAAGATGGAGACTTTATGTCCTTCATGTTCACATGGATGGAGCTGGAAAATGTTCTTCTTAGCAAAGTATCACAAGAACGGAAGAAAAAGTATCCAATGTACACAGCCCTATTATGAAACTAATTTATAGCTTTCATATGAAAGCTATAACTTCATTGCAGTCTACGAATATGCGGAGTGGGAGAGGAGTGGGGCAGATGGGTGGCGAGAGGGTGATTGGAGGGATCACCTCTATGGTTTATCTTTCAAGGGTACAAGTGAATCTTTCTAAAAGTAGAATATAAATGACTTAACACAATAACTAAGAAAATGACATGAAGGCTATGTTAACCAGTTTGATGAAAATATCTCAAATTGTATATGAAAACACCACACTGTAGCCCATGATTGCATTAATGTACACAGCTATGATTTAATTAAAAAAATAAAAAACAAAGTAGCTGATCATTTTCCATTCTTAGCAAACTTCTGAGGGTTTCTGTAGCTCCACATCCTCTCCTACATGTGAAACTGACATCATTTTCTTTGTTTTTTGTTTTGTTTTGTTTTGTTTTTCACCATTAGGTGCATAATAGTATCTCTTGTTTTAATTGGTGTTTACCTAACAATAATGTTGAGTGTGATTATTTGCAACCTGTGCCTCTTCCTGGGTCCGGTATCTGATCAGATCCTTATTGAGTCACTTCGTTCTGGATTGCTGAGTTTCAAAAATTATTTGTATGTTCTAGATAAAAGTTCTTTAGACATGTGACTTGGAAATATTTTTCCCAGACTTCTCATTCGCTTCATAGTGTCTCCACCAACCCTTCCAAAAAAATTATTAAATGTTAATAAAATCCAACTTGTCATTTGTTCGTTTGTTTGCTTGTTTCCTTCCAGGGATTGTGGTTTTGGTATTGTATCTAAGAATTCATCACCAAACCCAAGGTCACCAAAATTTAATCTTCTGTGGAAAGTTCTCTTTAAAGATTCAATGTCTTTAACAAATATAGAGACATTCAGGTTGTTGGTTTCTCCTGAAAAGTTATAATTTGTGCCTTTCAAATAAGTGGCATGTTTCATTTCAGTTATAAAATGTATGGGAATAAAGTTATTTGTAGTATTCCCTTATTATCCTTTTTCATGTCTGTGGATCAGTGTTTATAACCCTCTTTCTATCCTGATAATAGTAATCTTTATATTCTCTTTTTATGGGTTAGCCTGGCTAGAGGTTTACCAATTTCACTGAACCTTTCAAATAACCAGATTTCTGTTTCATTGCGTTTTCTTTCTTGTTACGCTATTTTCCTGTGCATTGACTTCCCTGGTAGGTTTTGCCCATCTTTTCTTCCTTCACTCTGAATTGTTCTTCCTTTAGTTGCCTCAGATCAAAGCTTGAGTTATAGGTTTTTAGATCTTTTTGCTTTTCTAACGTGTGCATTGAATGTTACAAATTTCCTTCCTGCTGCTTTATCTGCATCCCACAAATTATAAGTTATGTTTTAATGTTCATTTGGTTCAGTTTTTAAATATCATTTGAAATTTCTTCTTTGACCCATAGGTATTTTTAGAAATGTGTAGTAAAATGTCCACATATTTGAGCATTGCTACCTTGTCACTTATTTCTTGTTTAATTTCATGTGTCTTATGAATGTATTTTGTGTAATTTCTATGCCTTTCAATTTAAGTTTTGTTTTTTGACTGAGAATATGGCCAATCTGGGTGACTGTTTCACATGCACTTGACAAGAATAAGTATTATGCTTTTGCTGGGTAAAATATTCTGTAAATATCACTGAGGTTAAATTTGTTAATAGTGCATATCAGGTAACACGAATCCTCACTGGGTTTCTGTTCATCTGATCTATCCATTACTGATAGAGCAGTGGCTCTCAACCTTTCTAATCCCACGGCCCTTTAATGCAGTTCCCTGTCGCGACCCACAGGTTGAGAACCTCTGTATAGAGAGTATTGACATCTCACATCATAATAGTAGATTTGCCTACTTCTCATTTGAGATCTGTTTGGTTTTCCCTGCATATTTGATGCTCTATGATTAGGTACATACATGTTTGACACTATGAATTTAGAGAACTGGATTCTTCATCATTATGTAATATACCTCCTTATACCTGATAAGTTATCCTTATTCTAATGTCTGCTTTGTATAAAATTTATATAGCTATTTCAGCATTCTTTTGATGAGTGTTATCCTGATATAACATTCTCCATTCCTTTACTTTTAACGTACCTGAGTCATTATATTTAACCTGGGTTTCCTGTAAGCTGCTTGAGATTGGGTCCTTCTCTCTTTGTTTAATCTAGTCTAGAACTTTCTAAACTCTATGCACAAGATCAATGATGCTCTCCTTAATTATACTGAGTCAAATTCATCCCTCTCTTTTGTTTCTTTTACTTATTTCTAGTATTCCTTTTTGATACATTTTCATAATTTTAATTCTCTTCTTATGTTGTTCACCTGGCTACATGTATGTTGTTGTTATTGTTATTATTTTAGCTCTTAACATAGTCATTTTTAAGTCCCTACCTAATAATTCCTATAATTGCATTAGGTCAGAGTCCGGTTCTGATTATGTCTTTGATTTTGTTGTTTGTTTGTTGTCCTTTATGATTGTTGGTGGCTTTTTGGTTTGTTTTATTTTAGCTTTGTCATTCTTTGTAATTTCCTGTTGAGAATCAGCCATGTTGTATAGTTATTGAGGTAATTAGGTCTTTTTTTTTTCTTTTTATTAATCATAGCTGTGTACATTAATGCAGTCATGGGGTACACTGTGCTGCTTTTATATACAATTGGAAATATTTTCACCAAACTGGTTAACATAGCCTTCATGGCATTTTGTTAGCTATTGTGTTAAGACATTTATATTCTGCATTTAGAAAGATTCACATGTACCCTTGTAAGATGGAGCAGAGGTAATTAGGTCTTTCTTTATTGTGAAGATTTACATATCTACGGCTAGGAGTTAAGATGTGTTAAATGTCTGTTGGAGCTAGAGGCTCCAAAGACTTCAAACTCTTCAAGTAGACTTTTTTGTTGTTGTCCCTTGTTTTTTTTTTTTATATTCCTTCCCTCTTTTATACGATTTCCCCAGAAAGTATCTTTATCTTACAACTTACCCCATTTCAATCCACTCATTAATACTGGGGACCTATCGTTACCATGGTGATAAGATATGGGACAGAAAGGATGTCCTCCTGTCTTCTAATTATGGCTCAGTATTTTGCTTGGTCCATGTCTCATTGTATGTCCTTCACAAATATTTCTGTTTTCCTCCAAGAGTAAAACTCCCTTACCCCAGTCTCTTTTCTAGCTACAGAATTCTACTAAGTTCACAGAGTTCTATTGAAAATTGACATATATGGTATATTATATTACAGTGAAAGGATGTAAATTAAAACTGGCAAAGGAAGAGGCACATGGGGCTGAGTTCAGGATTCCAGATGCAGATCTTCCAGCTGTCCTTTCCAAGTGGAGTGATAGGCAGCAGGAATTCCTCCCAGGAATGGTGTATGATAAGATATACATAGCAGTTCTGACTAGTAAGAGACTGGGGGTGTGATCAATGGGCAGTTTAACAACATTATTTATGATGCGGGCTTTAAACCACACAATATCCACTCCTCTTCTAGAGGGCTGGAGACTAAAAGTCAGCCTCCTGGGCAGTCTCCCCTCCCTCCATGACCAAGCACCAGTAAAAACTCTGTACAGCCAGGTTCCGATGAGCATTCCTCCTTCCCAACACCTGACAAACATTATCACATATTATTGCCAGCAGAAGTTAACACTGTCCATGCTCCACCAAGGGGACAACTGGAATCTCTGTGTCTAGAACCTTCTCAACTTCTTTCCCTTCATCTCTCCCTTTGGCTAGTTTTAACCTATATACTTTCTCTGAAATAAACCATTTTTCAATGAATTCTGTAAGTCTTTCTAACCAATTATTAAATCTGAGGGTAGCATTAGGGATCTCCAAATTCTTCAGCTAAAGTCAGAAAGTAGACTTGTAGATCTCCCCCAGCATTATAAACACAGGAAGAAATCTTTCCAGAATACCTACCTGTACATGAAGGCTCCCTAGGATGGGCCCCTCCCTTCTTGCTTTGCTCTGAGGGGATGGTGCCCACCCTCAGTTGGCGGGGAAGCATGGGAAGGTGTGGAGAACAATGACCCAGAGCTGTAGTCGGTCCATCTTCCATCTGCTTTCCACCGGAGAAGGTAGAAATTAATCCGATTTCATGAAATCTTAGAAATGCAAAAGGTTTTTCCTAAAATAAGTTCTGCAACATCTCACACATATAAACATACATGTAGAAGAAGTTTAAATTATTAAGAAAATATTAATCCATTAAAATTACATTTAAATTTAATGTAATATCCATTAAATTAGTAATCCATTAAAATGTACATTTTCATTAATCATCAAATGAAAATTAGAGGTTGAACCATATGGAACTCCAAAGAAACAGTCATGCCAACCTGTCCTCTCCATCCCAGCATTCAAGACATAACAGACTCCCACTCTGAATGAAGTTGTAAGAGGTGCTGTGAGATTAGTTGTACTCATGAAGCTGGAAGAAATGGCTAGAATGCAAGGAATATAACAAGAAAAAAGAAAGACTTCTCAGTGTAGGAATGGATATCAGCACATACTTCCTGGACAAGCCCAGACAGTCTCAGAACTCTTCTTAATACAGCACCCCAGTTGCTACAAATAGATCAGCCACAAAATGTCTTCACTAGTCTAGAACTAAATTAACCAAGAACAGATGAATGGAAGTGTGGGCTGTGGTCCTGAGGCATAAAAGACCAGAGTGAGCTGCGATAGTTTATTCCCAGCGTTGTGCTAGGTACATCTATGTACATTGTTTCAGCATCTTCAGATTGACCCTTCTTCTGAAGAGAAGAAATTTAGAGAGGGAGAATTTGAAAAGCCAATGTCACGCAGCTAGTAAGAAGCAAAACAACATAGTCTAGGACAAGAATTGGCAAACAGCAGCCAACAAGCCCAACCTGGAGTTTTGTCTATTTTTGCAAGTAAAGTTTTACTGGTCAGTAAAAAGTTTTACTGGTCCATAAAAAGTTTTACTGGTCCACACTATTCATTTCTGCATTGTTCACAGCTGCTTTTGCACTGAAACAGCAAAGTTGAGTAGTTGCAACAGAGACAGGAGGGCTTGCAAAGCCTAAAATATATACCATCTGGTCCTTTTCAGAAGAAGTGTGCTGACCTCTGCTCTGGGACGTTTCTCACTATGCATAGTTTTAAAGCTCCAGAATAAATAAGTGCTGCAACATATACTTTATATTTAGCACTCTTAAAAATCCGAGTTGCCAATGATCTAGTTCTTACTTTGTGAGAAAAGAGGAAAAGAATAAAAAACAAAATGTGAAATACGTCTTTCTTTGCCAACCATTCGGCCCATGAATTCATTTCCAGAAAAATAAAATTTTGTATCCCAAGAGCATTTGGCATACAACAGTACAGTACCAGACATAGAAAAGAAAAATATCGATTTGTTTCAGGCAGTCTTATTCTAAGCATTAGTGGGAAAGCATTTTATTATGTTCATATCTATATTATATAATATTTATATTTATTATAAAATATATTGCAATGAATTGAACACTTAACATTGTGCTCAGAACACATTAAATGCGTGGCAGTATTTTTCTGTCTTCAAAACAATCTGAGACAAGTACTTTCACCTTTTATATAGAAGAACAACCTGAGGCTTAGAAATGTGAGATAATTTTCCGAAAAGCATGAAGGAAAATCTCACATTTAAACCCAGGGCTGTATAACTCCTCTGTTGCTTTATGCAGAACTGGGTTGGCAGCAGACAGAATGGGGACCTTAGACCAGGAGCCAGGTGAAGGGGAGCAATCCTTGGCTGGGTACAGACCACCTGCAGGCGCTGGAGCTAGTGCTTGGCACCACAACTAAGTGCAGGCCACACATACCCCAGCATCACACTCCTTCCTCTCTTCTGCAGATGGAGAAGCTAAGAAGCTAAGGGCTGGAGAGGCCGAGGAAGCACCTGCTGTGCTGTCCCATTCACAGCATCTCTTCCCTTGCCTTGGTATTTCTGACTTGGGCCATCCATGTCCACATCACACACAATTCAATGACTCTGCACCAGCAAGGTGAATAGATGAGGTGTCACTGGGGAGGCAGTTCTGGCTCCCGAGCCCCACTCTCTGCCATAGCAATGCATCACTGACTTTGCTTCCAACCATTCAAACAATCCCACTGACTCCAGAGACAAAGTATGGTCTGTGTGGAGATGGGGATAGGATTGATACTGATATGGAGGGCATGTTCTTGCTGTGACCTTGAGATTCCCCAGCCAAATACAACTGAGGGTGGTCATGTACAGAGCATGTCAAGGGCCTTTCCATTCCATTTCCTTGTCAGTATCCTGGGAAACACAGTAAACATCAAGACAACAGGATGAAGAAATAAAATCTTAAGCAATTAATTTTTATAAAAAGCTCCACACGGGTTCCAAGAATGAGGAATAACAAGAGTAGCATACGGCTGGATAAACATGGTTTTATGTGGATTTTATTCCTCCAAATTTCTTCTATGTATGAACTCCAAGTGGAACTTAAAATTAAATAGCAGAACTGTTTTACAAGGTCGTAGCACTGGAGGTTCAGAAAGGATCTGTGGCCCAGCTGAGCTCACCACGCCTGGCAGCCGACGGGCAGGAGGGACAGGGGGGCTTGTGTAGGAGGTGGCAGGGTATGGGGCAGACTCGACTTCATGCACTTCTTTCTACATTCATGTTATTTCACTTTTGTAATGAAGGCTTTTGCATTTTTAATTTTAAAAGGAAAGTAAAACAAGGACACAGTCTTTCTTCCCAAACTTGTACTATTAAAAAAGCTGTTTTTCTACATGATTAAAAAAATCTCAAATCCTTTGGAAATCACAAATAACAGTTTCAAGAGGCTGTGATCTTGTCCTTCCTTTAAAAAAAAAAAGTCAATATGACATTTCAGTAGGCATCAAGAACGGCAGACTGTATCTCTCCCACCTCAGTTCCAGTACATCATAAAAGTGGATCTGTTTATCCTTGACTAATGGCAGACTTGTGTCAAGATCACAAAGTGAAGTAGACCATCAACCCTGTTACCTGCTGACTGAAACCAAAACGCCAGGATAGCACCTCTGTCAAGGCGACATTGGACTAAAACAGATTATTGTGCTTCTTTGGTAATTCATTACCCAGCTTTTCACCGGGGTTTGCTGCTGGCTGCAACTTGTTCCTTCCTTCACTCAGGAAGTATTGATTGAGATGATGGCGCTGGGCATCAGCAGAATTAAAGGATGACAACTGGACACGGGTGGAATCCCAGTTGCATGAGGCCCCTGGAAGCACACTGGGGGGACACACCACACTGGGAGCTGGGGGCACCCTGAAGGCAGAGCCTCGCCTAAAGTGTACAGAGAGGCTTCCTGGAACCTTTATAATGACAGAATGAAATCCTGGGAAGGGATCAGAGTCAGTCCCATGGAGGAGCCAAAGAAATGGCCTCCAACAAAAAGTGCCAGTGAAGGCCCAGAGAGGCGCCAGCCTGTGTCAGCCGGCTGGGGCCGGAACAAATACTGCAGCCCAGGCGGCTTACACAGCAGACATTTATTCTCTTAGTCCTGGAGGCTGGAAGTCTCAGATCCAGGTGTTGGCAGAGCTGGTTTCTCCCAGGGCCTCCCTCTTTGGCGTGTAGACGGCCGACTTCTCCTGTGTCCTCACATGGTCATCCCTCCATGTGTCTGAGTTCCAGTCTCCTCTTCTCATAAGGACACCAGTCATTGTGGATCAGGATTCACCCTAAAGACCTCATTTTACATTAATTATCTTGTGAAAGATTATTTTCCAAATATAGCAGCACTCTGATGTCCTGGGGGTTAGGATGAACTTGAGGGGACAGGATTCAGCACATAACATGGATGTCCTGTGATATAGTACAAAGGGCGTGCAGCAGCAGGAGGGTGGGAGATGGCGTGACGTGGCTTTCCATCCCCCTGGCCATGCTGCAGGCATATGGGTGGCTGATGGCCTGAAACTAGGATGGCAACTACTATGGAACAGGGAGAAAATTTGGCATGAAGAAGGCTTTCTAATCCAGGTGAGTGGTTGATGGGGCCAACTACAGAACAAGGTAGGTGAAAAGGCGCAGGTGTCTCTGATTCCAAAACATGTGTGCCCTCTACTTGGCATAGATGCCAAGAATGGGTGTACCTAGGCTAACTGACAAACTACCAGAGCAACTTAAATATTGATTTTTCATAGCTCTGAAGGCTGGAAGTCAGAGATCAAGGCAGGCGTCCTCAAACTACAGCCTGCAGGCCACATGCAGCCCACCTAGGACCTTTATCTAACCCACCGGGTGTTTTTGCTGCCGCTGCCTGTCCTGCTTAGTAGCCGACTCGTCCCAGGGCCCGCAGTCCAGCCCTCCAACAGTCTGACAGACAGTGACCTTGCCCTCTATTTAAAAAGTTTGAGGACCCCTGGATCAAGGTGATGAGCTGTTCCCTGGGGAGCATTCTTCTCCTGGCCAAGCACACAGCTGCCTTATTGCTGCGCCTCACTCAGCAGAGGAAGGAAGCTCTGGGGTCTCTCTTCTTCCTACAAAGGCTCTAATCCTACCATAGGGGCACCCTCAGAACTATATCTAATTATCTCCCAAAGGCCCCACTTCCAAACCCTCAAATGCCATCACTTTGGCAGTTAGGGAGAAGGACACCATCTTCTTCACAGCAGGGTGTGAGACCAGAAAGAAGCTGCCTCACCCTGCACATCCTGGTGCTGCAATAGGAGCCCTGCAAAAAGCTGTCTGTCACCCGGCTCAGTTCCTCCAGGTTTGCCTCTAATTCTCTAATGATGAATTAACTACCTGCACCCAACATTTGTCTCCTCTACTAAGGTAAACTCTCACTGCGGTCATTCCACTCACGTTAAATTGTGTGGCATCTGGTGTGTATGGGCGGGGAGGAGGAATACACAGCATGTTCTCATTAACAGTTGACTCTTTTCACTTCTCCCCCACTCCCCTAGAAAAAGACAGCAGATGTGTGTATTTGCTTATGCAAATCCTGAGAAAGTGCTTTGCAAATCTGGCATTTCCTGATCTTGGATGGCAGATGTATCTGAAAGGGAAGGATTTAGAGATCAGACTAAAGTAGTAAGTGACTTTACTTTATAAAAGCTGACATAACTGCTCTCAGCTCCCAGCTTCAGAGGAACAATGCTCAACTCCACCTCCAACAAGGGATCCCAACATTGCTTTCCAACCCCCAAATAAGACAACTAAGCAAGACCTCACTGAAATCGTGGGGCTCTGCCCTCTTCTCCTCTGGGGCTGAAGAAATTAATTTGAAGGCTTTTTGGGGTTTTATTTTGTTTTTTTGTTGGTTTGTTTGTTTTAACTTGAAGATTTTGTGATAAGATCAAACACATGTCTGACCATCTAGTTTCTCTTTGTCTGATGTTGCAGAAAATATAGGATGCCTCCCCATGTGCTACCACAGTCCTCCCACAAAAGGCAAGTGTATGGGCTGCAGAAGTCAGACGATGGCTACAGGCACGCCATGCAATTCAAAGGGTGCACCAGCTCCAGGTCCAGTCAAAAAGCGGCTTCCTAGCTAGTTTCTTCTTCAAGTAGGAGAACTTCACATTTTCATACCCCTTTCCCACGTGCATGAAGGTTCCAAAAGACTCCAGGCATCTGCCAAGATCCTCACCTGATTTCTAGAGGAAGTCATTCATAGAGAGTAACATCAAATTCATTGTTTTTGCAGTTATTAATAGGAAGAGCAGGTCAGTTCTGACTCTAAATAGAGCCTCAAGCAGAGCTGGGGGAAGCATTCAGCCATCTTTACAGCCTATTCACTGATTTCTGCATCCATTCATTTGCTTAAACAGAAACTGTCAGCCAGCTGCTGGGTCTCCAGGAGTGGCCACAGGAAACCCCAGTGCCGCCATCAGCCCTCACTTCCAGACTTGCCCAAGCATGACAACTTGTTTCTTGCTCTTTACCTTTTTCTTTTGAAAGTATGATTACAGTGTGTCATGGAACGGCTGTCTTTGTGTTTGGCTTGATTGAAGTCAGAATACTCTGATGGGTTGATTCATGTTATTCACCAAATTTGGGAAATTGAGGCCATTTTTTCTTTAAATAACATTTGTCCCTTTTCATCCTTCTTCTCTTCTGGGATTCCCATGAAGCATTTGTCAGTAAACTTGATGTTGTGCTATAGATCTCTTAGGATATGTCCATTCTTCTTCATTCTTTTCCCTTTCTACCTCTCACAGAGAATAATCTAAACTGAACTATCTTCGAGTTTTAGGATTCTTTCTTCTTTTTGCTCAAATCTGCAGTTTAGCCCCTCTAGTGAATTTATTATTTCAGACATTGAACTTTTCAACTCCAGAATTTTTGTTTGGCTTATTTTTATCTTTTTCTATGTCTCTGTTCATATTCTTTATTTGCTTAGCTAATATTCTTGTAGTTTCCTTTTGTTCTTTGCCCCTGGTTTTTCTTTAATTCTTTAAGCATACTAAACATGGTTGCTTTAAAATCTTTTAATACAAAATCCAACATCTGGGTTTTCTCAAGGACAGCCTCTAATCATTTCTTTTTTTCCTGTGAGTGGACCATACAGTCTTATTTATTTGCATGTGTTGAACATTTTGTTGATAATTGGTCATCTTGAATATTATAATATGTAACTCTGGAAATAACAATCTTCTTCTCTCTAGGGTTTGGTGTTGCTGTTTGTAGGTTGCAGTTTTTTGTTTAGTGACTCATATAAATCATTATTATTTTTGTTGTTGTTGCAGTTATCATTGTTGTTTAGCTGGCTCAGGCTGGGTTTGAACCTGCCAGCCTGGGTGTTATGTAGAGGGTGCTCTGCCCAATGAGCTATGGGCACTGCCCATACAAATTATTTTTGTAAAGACATATTCTTTGCTGTGTGTTGTCGCTGAAGTCTCAGTTCTGGTAGCTTTGTGGTCAGTTGGTGGTTTATCACAAATGTTCAGAAATGCTTGAAGTGAAGATAATAAAATACTCCCCAAGTTTTTACAAATTGGCTGTGATTTGGGGCATTCCTTCAGTGCTTAGCTGGCCATTTACATTCACTTGGTTCTCACTTCCAACTTGAGTACAGACAAAAACTCTCCCAGAGATGAAAATTCAGGGTCTGCTCCAGTCCAGCCCTGAGATGTCGAGTGTTCTTATAGATTTTCCAACTTATTTGGAAGCTTTCTAAAGCTTTATTCCCACATTTATGTTGTTTCCCAGCCTATTCCTAACCCCGAGGTTCTCAACCTGTAGGTCGCAACCCCTTTGTAACAATGAAAATACATCGGCATTAGGAAGGTTGAGAACCACTGTCCTAACCTTTCCAGTCTGCTGGCTGCTTTCCCCATGTTATCTCTTGCCCCAGGCACCTGTAGCTGGTATATTTGCCTTAAATGCTTTGGATAAATGCCACCTAGGAGGCTGATCCAGCCCTGGGAAAGTTTAGAGTCAGGTGAAACAAAGGCAATCCCCTGAGTAACCAACATACAAACATAATTTGCTGAGACTAAGGCCTATATAGCCCCCATCTGGCACCAGCAGCTACATTACTTAACATGGGCCACCATCCCCATAGCTACCACCAGGCTGGGAAGTAGCAACTTGCAGGTAGGTAAGTGAAAATGTCATAATGCTATCTTACTGAAATTTAGAAGCTTCTTTCCTCATGAAGCATTCCTCTTGTTGTTGCATATTTTTTTATTAGATTCCAGAATTTGAAAAATTCATTCTAATAGTTTATGCCAACTTCATTGTTGCTTTAGTGAAATGACAAAGTTTTGGAGTTCCCTACTCTTCTATTTTCTGCTCCTAACTTAGATTTTAAAAGAGCCACAAGCTACTGGGTTAAAATGAAGCTACAGGGAGGCCTGAAGCTGGAAAGCCAAGTGCAATCATGAGATAAGCCATGAGAGTGCCTTGGGTGGAGAGCTGGGGAGGTAATGAGAAGTGATGGGATTCTGGGGGTAAGACCAAAGGATTTGCAGTTGGATTCCAATGCAGGCGATTGAAAAGGTGGAGCTATGAAGTCTGATAAACTGGAAGGGTGGACTTGCCATCAGTGAGCAGGATTCCCACAGGAGCCTCTGGCTGGTCTCCCTGCTTCCACACTCAGCCTCCTGTAAAGCAAGACTTTTAAAGGTGATGGGAGATTATCACCTATCTTCCATCTCAGATCCTTTCAATGGCCTGCAAAGCCCTGAATAATCTGACTCCCTGCAACCGTTCTGTCCACATTTCTTAGCTCACTCACTCTGTCCCAACTGCGTTCCACTGTGGCCTTACTATTCCTTCAAATTAATATACAGACTTCTAGCTCAGGGCCTTTCCACTAGTTTGCCAATATGCATGGCTCCTCCTTTCTTTATTTCCCTGTGTCTCTGTATAAACCTCATTTTATTACAGACGTCTTCTCTGATCACCTTGCCGGGGGCTGGGGGAGGTAGACTTGGCTGCAGCCACTCCTACCATTCTCACACTTCCTATTCTCTTTCTCTGCTGTGTTTCCCCACAATATGTACCTATAGCTGTTTCTTTGTTGGAATATTTGCTCTCTGTTCACCCTTGCCTCATGGAATGTGAGCTTCACAAGCAGGAGACCACTGTGTTTTCTTCACATCTGTGCCACCAGCACCTCAACCAGAAGCTGTAGGTCACAGAACAAAGTTGATATTTTCTGAGTTCATGAATTGAACGAAGCAGTTTTGTGGAAGACACAATCATTATGTTCAGCAAGAACATAATGTTCAGCAGAGAAACAAACAAACAATTGACTGTATTCGGGGGGGTGGGGGTCCTGTGTTTCAGAAGAGCACAGAGGATGGATGCTAAGGTAATAATCTCAGGTCCCAACCATGTCAGTGCTGCCACATCAAGTGGAAAGAGTCTGCCTGCCCTCCAGCCTGAGCAGAAGGAATCTACCATGATTTTTGTTATTCCATGTGAGAATTTAGTGAACAAAAATTCTGAAGCCTTAAAATACTGTTCAGATACTATTGGTCTACCCTGCAGGCCCAAATAGCATGTCATGCCTGCTCATTTAAACTAACACTTTATGCTCCTTGCTCTTTCTTGGATGAGTGCTACCAAAACTCTCTGGGGTGCATGACTGTTAACTGCTCAGCTCTGAATTGAAGGTGTTGGAGAAGGGTTAGTTTCTGGTGGCCTCCAGTGCTAACAATCTGTAATCAGAGTACAGACACGCTGGGCCAAAATGAGATAGTGCACATCTAAACGACATAAAATGGTTAAAACCAAGAATTTATCAACTATTTTATTTCTCCCAGGAGACTTTCAGACCTCTCATTGCTTTAATTATTGTCCTTTGAAATAAACTTAGCAAGCAGATGTGATTTATGCCATGTACTTATAATAGCCTGAACTTTGATATTACGTTTTCCATCATTAGATTCTTTGCTTTTGAGATATTTGCACCAGGTTTAGAAAGACTTTTCTCTGTTTTGTTTACAACAGATGCTAGAGAAATATAGCCAAGAAAGAAAGAAAAAAAGGAATGATTGCTTATCTCCATAGCCTCCCATCAGTTTCTCAAGTAGATCTGAAAAATACTACAGGCAGCCACACAATGAGCACAAGGACCCAAACTTGTCATCCTCTCTTAAAGGTAACTAATGTGAGGGATCACATGTTTAAAACACTTTAATTGCAGGCTGTAGTTCATTAATACAAAATCTATTTTTGAGTAATTTTATGGGCTAGTAATGCAAAAATTAAGTAACATAGTGGTCTCTATCATTAAGTGACTTACATGCAGGTTTAAAAATAGAAATAATCAACATTTAAAAGCACTATACTCTGAGACGAAGAATTTTCTAATGGCTAACCATTTTCTTTAGGGGGCAACAAATAGGTTCTAAAAATAGATTAGACTGATAGCTGCAAAACTCTGTGAATATACTTAAAGCTATTCAATTGTTTGAGTTCAATGGGTGAACTATACAGTCTGTGAGTTATATATCTCAGTAAAGCAGCTTAAAATAAGTATGTCATCCTAGGAGTCTGAACAGGGCCCGGTGGGAACTCTGAAGATAGGACAGTCAGTTCCACACAGAGCAGGAGCGGGGAAAAAGCAGGATTGCCAGGGCTCAACCAGAGGTCAGACTCCTCCATTTACCGTGACCCTCCACGTGTGTGTCTGAAGCACAACACGGCCAAAGCCTAACCTCAGGGTACCCTCCAGTCTACTCCCCAGGCAGGTTTCCTGTCTCCCATAACTGCAATTCCATCACTCTGTTTACTTGGGACTGGAGCCATTCCTGATTTCGATCTTTCTCCCATATCTGGCCCATATCTAACCATCAGCAAATCATGGTGGCTCTCTCCTTAATATGTGGGTCTCCATGAAAGTTCTGAGACTGACTGTGCTATGGTCCATTATTTCAGTTCTGAGAAGCACAGTGGACAGTGTCCTTTCTGATTCACCTATGAAACTCTCACTGCCACTCCAGCCCTGAGTTTGGACTACTGTGACAACTTTCTTACTGGTCTATGTTCTACCCTATTTTTTAAAGTCTATTCTCAACACGGGAGCTTGTGTGATGCCTTGGAATTGGCAGTCGGATGGTGGTACCCCTCAGAGTGTAAAGAGGGCCCCCCACCCCCGGTGAGGTCCTGCAGGGAAGCCTCATGTGCCTCTACTCTACAGGAAGCCACCCACCCCTGGGAGTCGGCATGTCCCTCCTTCCTGCACTCTTTTCAGTTAGAAAGACTATTTTCTGTTTTGTTTACAGCAGATGCTAGGGAAGTATAGCCAAGAAAGAAAAAAGGAATGATCACTTATGTCCGCAGCCTCCCATCGGTGTCTCAAGCAGATCTGAAAAATACTACAGGCAGCCACACAATGAGCTGGAATTCAGCCACAGGATTTCAGAAGTGTCATCCCCTCTTAAAGGTACGCAATCAAAAAGTCATAGTTTTAATACACTTTAATCTCAAACTGTGGTTCATTCACATAAAGCTGTTTTTGAGCAGTTGTTACAGGCTGGTAACACCAAACAAACAACAATACACACTTGCACTCTGTGTGGTTTCATGAGGAAGGCCTCAGCAGCTCATGGCCTGGGTGACTTCAAAAGGAAAAGAAACTTTGGAGAGGTCCACCACGACTTCTCCACACTGCAGGGAGAGTGTGAGGTGAGCTGAAGCAGCTCCTATCTGGAAATGAATCACTGCAGCCAGAAGTTGTAAATGACAAAAGGGAGGGAAGGCTGGGAGCTGCCTGCTGGGCCCAAGGTCACAAAGTTCATTAGGGTTTGGTGAGGGGTGGAGGAGCGTCTCCCAGTCTTTGTACTGCTCTGTTGCTTTTTGAGAACTGAGTTGTTCTAATCCTGACAATAACTCCCCAAGCTGTGCCTTGGTTAAGTTGGGTACCAGAGAAGAATCAAAACATTTATGGAGAGGACAAACGGAGGGGCGTTTCCTAATTACCTACCCTACTGCTTATGCCACACAGCACAGGTCCCCTGAGTGTGCTGTGCGCCCTCCCCCCTCGCACTCCAACCCCTGACCCCAGCTACCTCCCTCATTGCCACTCACTGTCATTGACCTGCTCTGTTCACAAATCTAACCCAGTGTATGTAGGAAGTTCTTACTACATATGAAATCAGAAATGATTTGGAATCTTCCTTATGAGATTGTCATTTTCAGTATTTCACTGATTAACTGGATGCGTTATTTGAGAACTTAAACTTGACCAAGAATTTTTGTTGTGGGGTTTGCACCTCCACTTTCCAGGTGTAGAAGCCCAGCTTTCCCTGGATATCCAATAGGCATGAAGGCTTGTGCTGCTCCATCCCTCTCAGAAGTCCTGACTCCAGTGAATGTCCATCTGTCCCTTTCCAAGCAGAGAGTGATCCCTGCTGTCAGGCGAAAATGCTCTAGGTAATTACGAATCCACCAAGTTTTGAGGGTAAAAGCGACACCCTCTTGCTTATTCTTGCTTGTTTCTGTCCTCATCATATGCAAATTAACCAAGGTACAGGACCAAGCAGTTGCTGTAGGATCGGAATGACAGATTCCCATGTTCTCAAGGCCAAGTGAGTGGGTGTGGATGTGCTGACATCCCAGTCCTCACAGGGGTGCTTCCTGCCTGCAAAAGCTGGTACCCCTGGAATCGGAGCTCCCTGCCCTGGCACTGCTGTAGACACTGAGACTAACACTTCATCTTCTCCACTGACACCTCAGGGACTCCACCCTCCTGTTTGAGGATAGGACAGTGACTAGATAGGATGCAGAACCCTGGACCAGTGAGGGCATTCCAGGCCCTGGGGGGCTGTCAAGACCCAGCCCGCTGTGGCACTCTGTACTTACCTGAAAACCTGCACCGTTCACATCAGTTGGACTGCAGAAAATGTCATCTCCTCCCACACCCATTTGCAAACTGCCTGTCAGGGAGGTCTCTGGGGATAGATGCCCTCGCCGTTCTGTCCTCTTTCTCAATCATAGCTGGATTTTCAGGATTCTTTTAACTCTAAATAGCATGAATCCAACTCAAACTGACTTAAGAAAAATATAAACAAAAGCCAGGTGTAGAATTCAGGAATGGCTGGATCCAGGGCACCAAACTCGACCAGATTTTGGCCTCTCTCCTCCGGCCTCCCTCCTCTTCTTCTCTACAGCCCTTCTCTCTCTCCCTCTCTCTTTATCTTTATTTCTATCATTTTCTCTATCTCTATAAATGTCTCTCCTTCTCTCCCCCACCCTCACCACCCCACTTTTTTGGCCAACTTCCATTTTAGTATTATACCAGGCTTTAGTGGAATTTATCTGACAGAAAGAGAAGTTCTCTCCTATGTCCAAGAGATCGACTCAGATCCTTGTGTCTGAAGGAAAGAACAAGCTCATTGCTAAGATCTGGGAGAGATAAGTCCCCAAACCAAAATAGGGAGTTTCTACCAAATAAGGAAAAACAGACACTTGTATCAACTCAGTTTTCAGGACTATCCTTCCTCCCCTGGTCTGCATCAGGGATGCTGTATATTTATCAGTTACCTGCAAACTGTGATCTCAGTGTGTCCTTGGTGACATTCGTTAACCTTCCTAAGCCTCAGTCCTTTGCATTTATGTTAACCCAGGTCCCCACAGATCTCACAGGCCCAGGAACTGATAGGCTTATAGTAACCATAATGACCCCATCCCACTGCTTCTTGTTCTGATGCTCGTGCAAGGACCTCAGCCCCAGTAAAAGGCCCCACTTTCTGGGGGGTCACATATGTTGTCTGGGACAGTGCCCCATCACTACTATGTCCTAAATGCATCCTCATCACCCCCTGATCATCTTGCCTGCCTTGAGAATCAATTGCTTCTACCTCCCCACCAGCTCACCAGCTATTGCCTACTGGATGGAGCAGACTTTCTGTAATGAACTTTTTATTTCAGAACAGATTTAGATTAAATGTCAGTAATAAAGTAAGAAAGAATGGTGGAAATAGTAAAGACAGTTCTCACGTAAGTTTCCAGTGTTACAAATGTCTTAGCTTTAGTATGGCACATCTGTATAATTAATGAACCAATACTGTTGAGTTATCATTAACTAAAGTGCATAAATTACTGAGGTTCACTTAGTTTTTACCTAATGTCCTTTTGCTATGCCAGGATATCACATGGTCCCCATCCTGGATGGCGAGATTTTGCCTCCAACACACCCAGTGTGTACACCTGGCCCCAGCACACAGGGCTATGAAATCCTCAAGTCCTTGTCACAGAAGGTGTTCAACAACCATTCTGTTGTCTGTTTGTTTTGTTTTATTCTTTTTTTTTTTCAGTAAGCATTTGTTGATGGGACTGGAGAGTGGTGTCACCTGGAGAATCTGTGCTCCCCAGCTCATCTGGCACCCAAAGGTGAGCTGTGTCCCTGGGCGTCCTTGGCAGGTCCTTCTCAAAGCCGGCTTTGGAAACAGCCAGGGAGAGCTTGTGAGCATTACTGGCACCAGAGTGGGCCAGGGGAGCTCCTGGAATGTGCACTTCCAGCTAAACCCTGCAGCATCTGTCCCTTCCATCTGCTCAAAAGAATGTAGGTCAATGGGAAGGGCTGGGAAGGGTTTAACCTTCTCTCTGGGTTTGAACTTGTCTCATAGCTGAAGAGAACTTCAAGGGGCCTGTGTGTGCTCTGACATCAACACCTGCTGTCCCACTGGCCCCAGGAGGTCACCAGTGACTGGGCAGAAAGATACACCCTTGAACCTTCTGGGCTGAGTGTGGGTGAAAGCCTTATGTGCACCCCTACTCCAGCTGGCATGGAATTTTATAGGAATGAGAGTGACTGCATCTTTGGGCAGTCAGGGCTCTCTGAGACTGGATGTGGACAGAGTCCTGGGGGGAGCACCCCTGGCTCTAATGTCATGGCCATTGTCTCCATGTTGAGGGGCTGCCATGGAGCTGAGAGCTGGGGAAGGAGCCTCACGATACCCAGAATAAGCTCCCACTTGAGAGAGCCGGGACATGTCCACAGCTGCTTCTAACTTTGCTCATTTTGACTCTGGGAAGTTGTTTCTGGGATGCCACAGAGGTCTAACCACTTATTGATGAAGTGAGGGTCAATCAAGTCTTGAGGCCCCCCTCACCCCACAGTCTGCACCCCACACCTGAGTGAGGATCAATCAAGTCCTGAGGCCCCCCTCACCCCACGGTCTGCACCCCACACCCGAGTGAGGGTCAATCAAGTCCTGAGGCCCCCCTCATCCCATGGTCTGTACCCCACACCTGAGTGAGGGTCAATCAAGTCCTGAGGCCCCCCGCATCCCCCAGTCTGCACCCCACACCTGAGTGAGGGTCAATCAAGTCCTGAGGCACCCCGCATCCC
>NW_003852518.1:5602528-5611841 GCF_000181295.1 Otolemur garnettii
GTCTGCACTCGACACCTGAGTGAGGGTCAATCAAGTCCTGAGGCTCCCCTCACCCCACGGTCTGCACCCCACACCTGAGTGAGGGTCAATCAAGTCCTGAGGCTCCCCTCACCCCATGGTCTGCATCCTGGCCTGCCCCTCTAGAACTTTCTATGGTGGATAGGAAAATGTGTCCTGTTGGCAGTGGGGTGGGCATGGTGCAGTGGGGTGGGCACAGCACAGCCAGGCCAGGAGGCCTCTGCCCCTCACAAGTCTCATGACATTGGCCATTTGGGGAGCCTCCCTGAACCTCAGGGTCCTCCAGGTCTCAGGTGGAAACAGCCATGGTGTGAACATGTGTGAGAACAACCCGGGGATGGAGATGTCTTACAGCCCTGGGTTGTCCTCCCCTCCTCACTCACTGTCCACTGGAGCAGCCTCCTAACTCTGCCCTGCCCCTGTTCCTCTGTCCCACCGGGCACCCAAATGTTTCAGGCACTATGGTCTCAAGGAAACCTGGAGCTCCTCATCTGTTGGGTCCCCATGTCAGGGAGCCTGGGCAATGCCAAGGTCATGCTGGTCACACTTCCAGTTTTGCCACAACATGCCCCAACTCCCCACAACCCAGTCGTGCCATCCTGGGCTGGCTTCAGGATCCTCATGCCTTTCAGCTGAACACATGCCTTTGTGCTGCCCTTCAGGGGCTCACTTCCTCTCTCAGTCCACTGCCCACTTTGTCCAGCTGGTCCTGTGGCCTATGGGGACCCCAAAGCAGTGAAGGAACTAATGTCTTCTCTTCCTGCCCCAGCCACCTGCACATCCTCTCCCCCAACCCCTCAGGACCTGCTGGGCAACACAGGCACAGCCCACTGTCAGTGGCTAGGTTGCCTGTCCTGGCACACTCTTAGTCCTCTTCAACATGGAGCTACTCTCCTAATGAAATAAGTGCCATCTGCACAGCAGTGCTATGCCTCATCTGCACCAGTGGTCCCAACTGGGTCTCCTATGGACAGTGGCTTCAGTATTCCCCCCTGCCAAGCTTTCCCTGGCTGTGCTGGGAGGGCTGAGCAGGCCAGGTGCCCTCAGACTCGTGTACTCATCTGCAGGATGAGTCTGATCAGCTCTACCAACTGGGCTACAGTAAGATCCAAGGATGCACCATCAGGGCAGCAATTCAGAAGCTAAGAGAGCCACGAAAGTGCCAATAGGGATAGCATCCTGATTATGACGGGTGTGGCCACACGCAGCAAAGGATTCAGAGTCTGAAGGACCACGGTCACCTGCTCCGGAGCCAGCCTTCAATGGGCTGGGCAAAATGGACACCCACTTTAAACTCCAGACCTCTGTGTGCTCTTCTCCAAAGGGCACAGTGATGCCCCCTCAAACACGGTGGGGAGGCATCACAGAAATGACATCGAGGATGCTCGGACACTCCGGGCGCACACCTGCCGCACGCTCTGGCACCTGCTGGGCACACTCCAGCATTCAGCATTTTGCCACTTCATTTTCTCCAAAAGCTGTTTTTCCAATTAGAAAAATTGAACGTTCAGCCTCTGGGGGCCTTGTTCTGAGTGCATGTGCAGGATTGCACCAGGGGCTGGGGCCGAGAACTCTCTGGTGGCAGAGTCCAAATGGGGGCTCAGTCTCAGCCGTTCATAAGCAACCCCAGTGGCAGAATCCCAGACAGGCTCAGCCTCTGTCCTTCGACCTCATCCAGGGCTTCTGTTTGGAGCCCTGGAGTCGTATCTTCTGGGGACTTCCATTCTTTAGAGTTGAAAGCCCACCCTCCCTGTAGTGGCTCCGGCCACACTGCTTCTGACCCTCCTCTGGGGCGGCTGCACATCACCAGCCCTGATGCTGCTCCCTGATAGTGGCTTTGTCAGGCCTGTCACCAGAGGAGCAGCAGGTGGCTTCTGGGGTGATCCCCCAAGACCCAGGGGACAAGTGGTTCTGCCCCACATGGACATGTGCAGCTTGGACAGAGCAGACGCAGCCCTCAGACAGGTCAGGAGGCTCACTGTGCCTCTGACCGATGAGCTGCCAGGGAAGCAACTCGTGAAAAGTATGTATGGACTTTTTTTTTGCTCACCAGCTTCTGTCAGTGTTTGTGTATTTAATGTGTGGCCCGAGGCAACTCTTATTCTTCCAGTTTGAGGAAGAAAAGAAAAAATATTGGACACCCAATTTTAGTTACCCATTTCTTAGACAATGTATTAATCATAATTATTAAGCTAACAGGGTACATAAAATTTAGAGCTGCAGGTATCAATTCAGTTAGCATTTATGAAGTGTTCCCTATGGCCTAGGAACTTTCTTTTTTTTTTTAGGTGATAATTCAGCATTTTCTTTTTTTTTTTTTTTTTTTTATTGAATGGTAACTGTGTACATTGATGCACTTTGGGGGTACAGTGTGGTGTTTTCATACACAATCCAAGACACTTCCATCAAACTGGTTAACATAGCCTTCATGTAACTTTCTTAGTTATTATGGCCTAGGAACTTTCAAATACATTTTTATTAATAATCTTAGTGAAATTTATAAAAACATCACAGAACAGTTATTACTACTATATCCACACTGTGCATCAGAAAACCAAGGGTTTCTCAGCTGATAAAGCAGAGGCCTAGAATGAGACCCAGGATCGTTCTGATCCTATGCCTGTGTTTTTCCCATGGGACATATGGCTGGCCCCAGAGTGGCAGAGTATTATTATCCTACACACCACCCTGGGGGCAAGGCCTCCTCAAAAGGTGGGAGAAACATATTAGAATGACTGTTTTGAAAGGTGGAGATTCAGGGGTGTAAGTACCACACATAACATCCAGGTAGCATTTCAATCTGTTTCTTCCATGTCTTAAGAACAAAAGGCTCCTTTGGCCACCTGTACCCTGCAGTCTCGTCACCTGCTCTCCCAGGCAGACTGGAGAGCTTCTGGATGGATTTGGGCTGTCACTGCTGGGGAGCATCTCAGCCCAGACCTCTGATGTCCTGCCTCAGCTGGTGCTTTGTGTAGCTACAAAAGATAGGGCAGGTTCCCTGCTTTCACAGCGACTCCCTGTACTGGCTCCATGACTTCGAATGCTGGAGACCCCAGGCCCATAACTGGGCAGAGCAGAGAGAACACCTCATGGCTAGAAGTTCCAGTGATACTGATGGACAAGGGACATCTTGTAGAGGTGGCACAGAGCAAGGGAACCACCCTAATATGGACTTAAATCTCAGAGTGGGAGCCCAGTGGGGGAAGGCAGGAGGATGTCAAGCACAGGACAGAACGAGATGACACAGGGTGTGACCGGACTGACTCAGCAGGTGGAGGAACAAGGAGCCTTCTTAAGCTTAGACAGTTCATCACAGGCAAGAACAGCAAAAGGAGGAGGAGCCTTGGGTACCAGATCCCAGGTCCTTGTGCAGGACAGCACCGAAACAACAGCAGCGGGAATGAGAGGTGGGACGACCTGGCACCCGGTGGCAGTTCTGCTGCCTGCAGCTGGGCTGCAAGGTTGACTATGAGAAATTCACCACAGCCTCCTCAGAAGCCTCCATCATTGCCGATCCTGTGATCTGGGAAGACCACAAGACGTTCTGCAAAGACTTGTATTTGGACACAATGCCAGCCTTGCCAGATGGCTATGTAGACCTTGCAAGACTGCCAGGGGCCCATGGAGGAGCCCGTCCCCTACAGTGGGGGGGGGGGGGCCAGGTGATAAACAGCAAAACTGGAAGGTGAGAAGCTTCCTGCAGGGCCTGAGATTTTCTCCAAAGGACAATAAGAACTCTCCAAGGATTTTAAGCAAAATAATCACCTAATCAAGTTTTCACTAGGTTTGCTTGTTATTTTCCTGAAAGCGGGAAGATCTTTAAAGAGAGTTAACATTTAAGCCATTGCCTAAAATGGGGGAGGGGGTTGTTAAATAATAATAAATAACAATAAACTTCAAACTTGGCTCCAACGGCCTAACTAAATTCCATATTAGCTCAGGAAGCTAATAAAAATATTTTCTAAGATTTTCTGACTGGATTTTGATTTTTCTCAGACTACACTGGGCTTCCTAAATTCCTGAGAGCTTCATGTTTTCTTTTACAAGATACCAGCTTCTCAGAAAGAGGAAGCTTCTTGCAGTGGAAAGGATTGGGAAGTTATTAACGTGAGTTTTAGAGAAAGAAGCTGGAAATTTTGGCAGGAGAGAGAGGGTCAGCATTGTTCAGTATTTATTTAGTATTGCAGAGTCAGGTCAGACTTTGGAAATGAGAGTCCCGGAAAGGGCTCCATTCTTAGGGCCTCCCTGGGGACTTCTGCCCACACAGGAAGAGCCCAGGACCCCGAAGCCACCAGGAGCCAGGCCTGATTGAGGAACGGCGGCAAAAGTGCCGCCTCACTCAGCCAATCCCATGAGGGCAGCTGTGTGGCCAGCTGGGCTGGCCGACAGCCCATTTGGAGGGTTCCTGGGTGGGATCCAGTGTTGGGTCCTAAGCGAGCTGACCCAGTGAACTCGACCAGAGCTGAGGACAAGCACAGCTGACATTCATTAAGGACTACGTTCTGTAATCAGGCCCCTTTTCCAATGAGGAAACTGAGGCTCAAAGAAGCAATTGTCCACCCAAGGTCCCACAGGCTGTGGGTGGCCTGAATTCTCCTGAACATGTGCCAAGCAGCGTTTACACAGGGCAGCTACTGTGAAGCATGGCCCTGCTGGGTCCCTGACTGGGTCCCCCAGGCACAGGGGCTCTGCCTGCCCCCACAGCTGGGTTCTGCCAAATTCAACTCAGCCCCTCACTGTGTGGGACTCCCCCAGGGCCAAGCTAGAGAGCTTCAGGCTTATGGGACAAGGACATACACTCCACAGCCAGTATCCTGGTAAATAGAAACTGCCTCGAACCATTTCTGGCAGATGACATCTGGACAGCCAGAGTCTTATTTGGTTTTGTTTTCAGAGATCTACTGATTTCTGGTGGTAGACAGCCAAAAAAAAATCAAACTTCCCATAACTTAGACCCAAAAGCTTTAAGTCTATAGGAATCAGAGATAACTGAATCTCCATGTTCCCAGGTAAGGGTATAATTAAACTTGTCCTTGTTAAGCAGTCAAAACCCACTAACACATGCCACAAAACACCTGTACTGGTAGTAAGGTACACAAATAGACACCCACTGGGGGGTGCAAGAAAGGGCTTAGGGATGAAGCCTTCCCCACAGCTGCCTGCCATTCCCCTGGGCACTAATTATTTTTGATAAAATAAACTCTATAAAATCTTTAACATTATTATAAAATAGTTAGCAAGGAGGTAATGGGATTTTTTTTCTTTGCAACTGGAGTAACTCACCGTTCTTTTAGTGTATGTATGTAACAGCTTTAAAATGTTGTCACATACACTGTTCAAGAAAGGGCTTGTGTAGCTTGTTTGCTTAATGATTCTTCCTGGTTTCCCGAAATCAAGACTCATAATGCCAGAAAGAAACATTTTAAAGCTGTTCCATACACTAGAAAGAAGCCAAGCTGCACTCCTGAGTTTTACAGTTGACTCTCTCACAGACCACTTTTGTGTCCCAACTATCCAATCCCCTCGGTGTGACATCTAGCCTACATCAGATATCTGTGTCCTGGTTTCGCAGTAGGATCATGTTCAGAACTTGACAGTGACCATGGCTGGGCTCCAGGCCAGGGAGTCCTGGCTGCCCAGGAGAATCTCAAATGCACTCCAGGCCCCAGAACCCCACCCTGGCTCTGTCATCTTCCCTGAGCACATGGGCCTCATTTCTGTACTTAAACCTGCCAAGCTCATTCCTGCCCCAGGACCTTGGCACATGCTCTCTTTCCTGCCTACAGCTCCTTTGCCCTTTATGTCTCCACCCCTTCACATTATTCAGGCATCCTTCCTCCTTGTGATTCTCTATGGCTTCCCCACTATGATATTTGTCATGACCTAGAACCATCTTAGTTATTCTGATCTGCTTCAATTTTGTTTTAATATATTTTAACTACTTCAAAACTTCAATGAGACTATACATACTTCATGGGGATGGTTTTCTTGGTGAACTGATAAAAATGACCTCCAGTTAGATAGAGGCCATCATCACACAACATTGTGACCGTAAAAACCACTGAATTATACACTTCAAAATGGTCAAGATGGTAAATTTCATATTATGTGGGTCTTGCCTCACTTTTTAAAAATATTTCTTTCAATATTCTATACAAGTATATTTCAAATCCTTTTAATTTTTTGAATCTTTTAATTAATGCACAATGATTCTACATTTTTGTGGAGTACATAGTGATGCTCTGCTACATGTAACATACAGAGCTCAGATCAGGGTCATTAGCATCATCTCAAGCTTTTACCCAATTGGAGTCATAGTCTTTTTTTTTTGGCCAGGGCTGGGTTTGAACCCGCCACCTCCAGCACATGGGGCTAGCACTCTACTTCTTTGAGCCACAGGTGTTGCCCTTGGACTCAAATTCTTTTAAGCATATTTTTGTAATTAGGAAGTATTTTATTTCTCTTAATTCAAAACTGGACATATCTACTCAAGAAAAAATTATTTTAAAAAATAGAAGAAAAACAGCACTATATTTCTACTTTATGAATTGGGAATTCTATTTTTTCCTTAAGCACCAGGAGAGGAAAATGAAGACAAGGAAAACACAGAAGAAATGAAAATATTCAGATTGATTTCGAGATCCTTTGTGTGCATGTGGACTGGCCTAATCACAAATAAACACCATCAACTCCCTCATTACGGGAATTTTATACATTAGAGTTCCATATAAAATTTTGTTTGAGAAGGGATATTTTTGTTGCTAAGAAAAGTTGAAAAATTGTTGAAGCAATTCAGCCTGAAGGCCCTGATGTTCTTGAGGTATAAAGCAGATTCCTGGACTGCTCCCCGCCGCCCGCCTCCCCTTCCCCTGTAGGTCCTGTGGGCTCTTTCTTGGAGGGTCCCTCCGGGTTACCAGGTATCGTGTTCAACACAAGAGGCTTGACTCACAAAATTTTCCTTGTATAACTCACGATGTCAAAGCTGCTAAATGACTCTCTGGAGTGAGGGGCTGGGAGGAGGGTGAGATTTACCCCACTCCATCCTGCCAACATCCCCTCTGTTTGTAACAGACCACAACGCAAGCAGCAGGGATGCAGACACCACTGCTGCAAAGTCCTCAAGAGGTGGCATGGGCGCCAGGACTGGGCTGGCAAGCCCACAGAAGAGGCGGGAGAAAGCCCAAATGCTCACCTGTGGGGCTGGTCCTAAGCATGGCTTCTGCCACCACGGGGCAGGCAGGGAGCTGACCCTGCAGAGGTAGCACGGAGGATGTCTGCCCTGTGTAGCGAGGGAGGTGTCTGGGTTCCCTCCCTGCAGTGAGCTGCAGTAGCCTCCCCAAGCCACCTGCAGACCCCTCACCCACAGTCCTGTCATAGCAACTGTAGGGTGGGGGTTCCCCTTGTTCCCTTTACAGGAGGAGAAACGAGATGCTTTTGCTCAAGATTCTCCAAAGTCTTTGGGGCCTTCCAGGTTCACAGCCGTGGAGCAGGGGTTTCACCTGTGTGGCCTTCCCACTGATTCGGACCTCCTCAGAACTGGTGCAATCCTGTTCTAACCTCCTCAGAACTGTTCAACCCTGCCCCATAAGTTCAGGCGACCAGCCCAAAAGAGGTCAACCTCAGTCTCAGTCTCAGCCTCAGCTGCAGACACCTGAAGTGGTGTCCTTTATCCCAGAAACAGTGGCCCCTCCAGACCTCATTCTGCTGCCAAGAGTTAATACTCACAAAACCTGGTGTCCCCTACCCTGCTGGTTGAAAGAGTAATTTAGGGTGATTCAGAGACACTGAGGAAGGAACTGCTTTTCAAATTTTGCAGACTGCAACAAGAAGGGAGTTTGAATGTATCCTGATTCACTTTCTGTTTTAAGAACGCTCCACATAAAATCAGGCACAGGCTGGAGTGCTGTCTCAGATTCCTGGGAGCCTAGGATTTCTCCGACCTCCACGATCATCGGAGCTGCCCGGTGAGACTGAACACGGCCCCATGTGGACGTGCACGCACTCACAGTAGAAAGCTCCTTGCTTAACTCACAGTTCACCTTTAGACGTTTGCATGGGTGACGGCTTCCACTGCCAAGACAACCCTACTGTCCCAGCCATTCAGACTGACGTGTGAGACGTGTCCCACTGCATCATGAATCAGCATTCTCTGTTTCTGAAACAAAATGAGGAAATTAAGGATCAGAAACTGCTGCATTGGCAGGAGGGCTGCAATGAGAGATGCTTGAGAGGTGACTCACCCTTCAGGATCCCATGCCTTGGGCACAGCCACGCGTTAACCCTGTACTGCCCACTTGGGCCTGCAACACCCGGGTCTCAGGTGACCCCCAGGCTCTACAGACTCTGCTCAGGGGGGGCCAACCCAGGGCCCTTGCTGTCACCCAATGGCATCACAGCACAGAGAGGTGAGAATTAAAAAATGCCGCTCACCCTGAGATGAGATTCTCATCTGCCTTTTCCTCACTTGATGCAGCCAAAACAACAATCTGGATCAGCCTAGCTATGAACCCTGTGACATTTCTTGATGAAATAATCCTTGCAGAAAAATACACCAGCACAACATTGGGATAACCCCTAGTAATTTTAAAAGGCTGTCTGCTTCCCCTGTTTCTTTCCTGCCTCCGACTGTCATCGTGATTGTAAGGTGGAAATTCTCATTATTCTTCCCTTTGCTAAGGAAGTAAGGAGACACCCTTACTGAGACACCCAAGAGCTGTAGAAAAGCAGCAGAGCCCAAACTACAGTTTGCTGCAGGATTAAAATCCCAAAAGTGCTGCCTCTCCGATGAAATAAACGCACCTTTAAAATTCCAAATTTTGGCTACTCAGTAGGCATTTTTAATGGCTCCTCTGAACACTGTGTCATGTGGTGGTATCAAATTCCTCACCTGGGATGGTCATTTTGGCCTTTGTTCAGCCAGGAGTTTGGCCGCACCTATCACACAGGGTACACGTGATCATTTCAGACCTTGAGTCATCCCATCAAGAACTTTGGAGGCCCAAATAGAAGAGTCCCTGGCACCATCAGTGGCACCCAGCCCCGAGTGCCACACCTGACACCCAGTGTCCCGCACCAAGCCCAGGAAAGAGGGCCAGGGCTCCACTCAGAGGGACCCCTGACACGGGGTTTATGGTAATCCCTGGAATGCTGAAAAGGTTGGATTGTACAGGCTTGGCGCCTGTGGCTCAAGTGGCTAAGGTGCCAGCCACGTACACCCAAGGTGGCGGGTTCAAATCCAGCCTGGGCCCGCCAAACAACAATGACAGCTGCAACCAAAAAATAGCCGGGCGTTGTG
>NW_003852518.1:5611989-5618624 GCF_000181295.1 Otolemur garnettii
AAAAAAAAAAAAAAAGAAAAAGGTTGGATTGTACAAAGATAAAAGGAATAATATATTTCTGATACTAAGTAAGCTGGAGTCACATGTGAGGATGGTGCCACCACATGAGACACCAAGAGACTCAACCAGAGACACACAGGGAGCTGAGGGCAGCTATGCCGAGGGGCCAGGGTGCTGGTGAGCTACCCCACTGCCAACACCCAAGGCCACATAACAACCCATCACTTTCCTGCATTCCCATGTTGCCACAAAAGGAGTCCGAAGACACCAGCCTTGCTGGGTCCCCCTAGGCATGTTGGGTCTCCCGTGAGAGACTGTGGCCCATGCAGGGGTGGAGCTGAGAGGACAGAAGCCCCTCCTTCAAGCAGGAGCCCCATCCCACGGCAGCCGTGTCCTCTCACAGGGGACAGAGAGAGAGAAAGAAGAAACTGCCCATGGCAGCTGTGTCCTCTCACATGAGAGAGAGAGAGAAGAAACTGTGTCTGGGAAAAACAAACTAAATTCTCGCACAGTTAAGTTCAAAGTCCCTTGTCCTTGAATCAGGTTGGCTGATCTGACCCAGGCAGGTTGGTAGAGGAAGGCCTCCAGGCCTGCTAAGGAGGCTACGGACACCAGGGCATGGCAGCGTGGAGGAAGAGCACAAGGCATGGGGTGTACCTAGAAGCAGATGCCCTAGAGCACGGGAGCCCCTGGGGGAGTATGAAGATCATGGAGCACTCTCAAGGTGGGCAAAGCAGGGACTAACTCCCAGAGGCCACTTCACAGGTGGCTGGAGACGTCCCCACCACCTCTGTGTATCTGAGCACCAGCTCCTCTCCTTCCCTCCAGGGACCTTGGATTCCCATCAGGTTAATGAGATTGAATCAGCTGGCCCTCCAAAGCCCTCCTAAAATCCCATCACTGAGAACCCAAAGCAATCAGGAGCCCCTAGGGGCCCTCCCTGCACCCTTCAGAACAGGTGGGACCCGTCTGCCCAACCTACCCCACTGGCAGCTCCAGGTATGTGCGGGACAGCCCTGCCCCTACTTGCAAACCTCACAGGATAGAATGAGAAGCAATTGGTTCTGCCCTCCAGACCAGAGCCAGTGAACCTCAGCCAGTCTCTGCCCTCCAGACCAGAGCCGGAGAACCTCAGCCAGTCTCTGCCCTCTAGACCAGAGCCATGAACCTCAGCCGGTCTCTGCCCTCCAGACCAGAGCCAGGGAACCTCAGCCGGTCTCTGCCCTCTGGATCAGAGCCACGGAACCTCAGCCAGTCTCTGCCTTCCAGACCAGAGCCGGGGAACCTCAGCCTGTCTCTGCCCTCCAGACCAGAGCCACAAACCTCAGCCTGTCTCTGCCCTACAGACCAGAACCACGAACCTCAGATGGTCTCTGCCCTACAGACCAGAGCCGGAGAACCTCAGCCGGTCTCTGCCCTATAGACCAGAGTCGGGGAACCTCAGCCAGTCTCTGCCTTCCAGACCAGAGCCGGGGAACCTCAGTCTGTCTCTGCCCTCCAGACCAGAGCCAGGGAACCTCAGCCAGTCTCTGCCTTCCAGACCAGAGCCGGGGAACCTCAGTCTGTCTCTGCCCTCCAGACCAGAGCCAGGGAACCTCAGCCTGTCTCTGCCCTCCAGACCAGAGCCACAAACTTCAGCCAGTCTCTGCCCTCCGGATCAGAGCCAGGGAACCTCAGCTGGTCTCTGCCCTCTGGACCAGAGCCAGGGAATCTCAGCCCGTCTCTGCCCTCCGGGCTTCCAGGTTCTGCTTCCACCTCACCTGGGCCTCTATCCATAAACACTGGAGCCCCCACCACAGGGATCCCCACCACTGCAACCTCCCACTGAGACTAGCAGGTCCAGGTGTTGCCTAGGACCCAAGACCTCCAGGAAGTCCAGACATGGAACCCAGGGCACTGTGTGGGCAGTGCCAGTCCCTGGCTCCCATGGTGGTGGGTGAGGCAGCTGGAGGGGCAGCTCTCTCCCCAGGCCCATGTCAATGGAGGCTGGGCATCCCTTTCTGAGCATTCCCAGGGTCAGCAGTAAAATGGTGACCCTAACCAATGCCCCAGTCCACAATGATGGCATGTGGGGAGAGAGTAGGGGGGAACTTGAAGAAGAGGTGTGAGGCCTCCTGATGCCTCCTGGAGATCAACATCAGGGTCTAACCTCCAGGGAGCTCCAGCCTCAGAATCTGACCTCACTTTACTCCTCTAAATCCACACCTCCATCCCCTGCTGCCTCCCTCACCCTCCCAGAGGGGCTTTCTTTCCAACCAGAGGAAAGTCCTCAATGAGAAAGGGAGGCTTGGGTAGAGTCTGCAAGAACCACAGACCACTAGCTAGGGTGACCACATGTGTGGAGCCATGGAGAGATGTGTGACCTGTCAGCAATACCCTTGGAGCCTCGGTGCTGTGAATGGAAGTGGCAATGTCACCCCCGGCCCGAATGGGAGCCTGCAGGTGAGGCATGGGCACCTGGGCCCCTGGGAGTGAGTGCCCAGAGCTTCTGTGTAGGCTCTCCTGCTGGAATCAGGGGCTGAGCATTTTGGAAGGCCTCTTCTCACTTAGGTGTTTTTATGCCCAGGTCTCATCACCCCTCTAGAACAGGTAAGTCCTGGGGCATAAGGACACTGCTATGATTTGAATGCTCCCCCATGAGTTCATAGTTAGGAGGGGGCCCTCATGGGAGGTGATGGTTGTGGGGGCCCTGTCCTCCTGAATGGATCAATACCATTCTAGCAAACCTGGGTCAGCTCTGATGGGGAGGGACTAGTCCCCCAGGAGCTGGCTACTGTCAAGTAGGGCTCCGCTCAGGTCTGGTCTTTGTCCCACACCCCTTTCCCCTTTGCTTCTCTGCTATGTGTGACCCAGGCAGCACGAGGCCCTTAACAGAAGCCAACCAGGCACCAGCTCGGTGCTTCTTGGATTTCCCAGATCCAGAACTATTAGTTGGAGAAACTTTCATTCTTCATGAATCACCCAGTCCTAGGCATTCTTTTTTAGCAACACTGAAAGGACTAAGAGAGTCGCTCCCAACAGATCTGAGGGCAGGAGCTAGGGACCAGCACCAACTAGCTGCAGAAACATGGCTGAATCTCCTCACCTTCTAACACCAGCCAATACCCTGAGAACATGTAACACAGGCATGAAGCTGGTGCTGTGAGCACTCCCGTCTACTCCTGGAGGGATCAACACCGTGGCTCTTTGGGACCCTGGATTTTCTTGGATGCCAGCCTTTGGGCACATGTTAAAAGCTGTCAGTGTGTCGTTGGACCCCTGTTTCCAGAGCAGCTCATCAGTCTCTTCAATCTGGTGTTCAGGCACCCCTTGGGACCCTGCTCCATCCTGCCCTAGAGAGTCACTGCAGTTCTGTGAGCCTACAGCTCATGCCACACCCTCCTCATGCACTGGATGTCAGAAGGTCCTGTGAGGACAGCTGTAGGCCCCAGCCCCCACCATCCCAAGGATCAGGACTCAGTGGGCCCAGAGATGGCACCAGAAGCCCACGGAAATCAACCTGTCCATTCAAGGCAGAGGTCAAGGTAGACCCAAGTACACTGAGTTTTGAAGTTAAACTTAGGCCACTTCTATTCAGGCAGCTTCTCTACAACTACACATGAGCCAGACTCTGGGAGAGGAAAACTTTCCCAAAGGCCCCTCCAGGTTCTGACCCAGCCTCTCCTTGGGTGCTGTCCCATTGCCCATTGAGCATCTAAGGCATCATGGGGGACAGTGACATTGATGAGTGTGTCTAGTGTGAGTGGAGTGGAGGCAGGAAAGGCTGAAGCCCATGGTGTTAGTGCAGGATCTGTTAAGGGAGCCTGGGGATGGGGAGAGCACGTTCTCAGTAACTAGGGAGCACTTTGAGACACCACCCAGTGAGAAGACACCCCCATCTCAGGAGGCTTAGCTGCCTGCTGATGGTCATCATTGAGTCTTATACAACAGGCTGATTATGTGAGGGTTTCCATTTCCTGCCAATTCTCCAAGGCACTATCTAAATAAATAAATAGGCTCTGCAAAATGAAACGGGCCTTGTGCATTGTTCCATTGACTTTGGGGAAAGAAAGTACAAGTAACAAATGACCACAGAGGAACATAACAGACAAGGGATCAAGCTGGTCCCCAAGGCCATGCCTATGCCCAGAAGACCATGGTGGATGCGGAGACCCCATGGTGGGACAGCAGCAGCACGCCCCTTCCCCTTCCTGCAGAGTCCCTGCACCTGGACATCTCCAAATCCTCCCTGGGGACACAAAGATGGCCACTGTGCCTGTGGGTGGCATTGCTGGGAAGATGAAATCTCATGTATAAAACAAATGTGCGTTGATCGTTCTTATCAGGCCCTGGTCCTCAGTGCCTGTGGCCATTTATTATTCCTACCTGGTTGAGAATCTAACGTTTGTTTCTGGCATGAGTGCCCACAGACCCCCTACCTTCTCTGAGTCTCCCTCAATCCATTTCAATATTAAATGGAGGTTTTAATAGTAGCAGTAGTAGTACGTACTTTAAGGCACTACTTTGTGGATTAAATGCGGTAATGTAGCATTACATTTTCTCCATAGTAAAAATCTAAACTATTGCATTTATCTTAAAAAATATATTATGGATTAGAATACAAAACATGCATGCATTTTTAAAATGAATTATGATAATTCTAGCTCTGTGGCCACTCCTCCAGGATATGTGGGGGAACATTCCAGAACATTCTGTACACACTTTGCCTCTGTGAGGCTGGAGAGCTGCTGGGGCATAAAGGGGGGCAGCACATCAGAAGCTGCAGTCAGTGTTTCTCAAGACCCTTGGCACCTTCTGCTGGGGGGAAGAGGGTGGCATTCAAACCTACCTATCTCATTCCTATCTGTTAGGAATGAGAGAAATGCAGGGGGCATGCGATGGAGGAATGCAGAGGGGAAAGGAAATCAGGAAGCAATTTCAAGACATGAATGAGTTGCCTCCTCTGGCCCAGCCCTCTTCACTCACCTCCACATCCCATTCTCACCTCCAAGAAGATTCGGTTCTGCCCTGATCTCCACTGATGCTGATAATAGCCTGTCCTGCCCAGCTCCTCCACAGGCCCTCCCCTGTCCCATAGCTCTCAGGGCCCCACAAGCCAAAAATGCCCCCCCACTATGACCTTGCGCCATCCCCAGCAGCCAGTGCCTGACACCCCCACATCCCGGCCACATAGCACCTCCATGCCTGGGGACCAAGCCCAGCCCATGACCTCAGTACACTGCTCCTTCAGTTTCCCCAGCCCTGACCTGTCACTGTCATCTGCAGTAGCCCTTCCATGTGCTGGGCTCACCCTTGGTCTCTGGGACCTTGGGATCCAACCACATGGGAAACAGACAAAAGTTGACTTCCCATATCAGGAAAGTAGCAAGCCAGTCTGAAGTCCCTAACTCAGAAGGTAGAGGAGCCAAGGCTAACACAAATGGTGAGTCTGGGGAGGCCCCTCCTAAGACCCAGTCTTCAATGGGGCCCAGGTGCAGAGCAGGGCCACAGTGTGCCACTGGGAGGCCTGTTGACCATGTGAGAGTCGAGATTTCATTGTAAGCTCAACAGAAATCCTCCAAAAGCATACCACAAAGGAGGACATTTTAGAAAGAGTTTGGAGAAGGGAAGGTACAAAGAGTGACATATTGAAAGCCTAAGTAACAAAGGCATGGGCCTAAGACATGAAGGTCAAGGGCCCTTGAGGGTGATGGATCCATTCCCTCTAGGATGGGGCATTTTTGTCTTTTTTTTTTCTTTTGAGACAGAGTCTCACTCTATGTCCTAGGTAGAGTGCCGTGGCATCACAGTGCACAGCAACCTCAAACTCTTAGGCTCAAACATTCCACTTGCCTTGTCCCTAAACCACCCCTAGTAACTGGAACTACAGGCCCCTGCCATGATACCCAACTAATTTTTCTATTTTTAGTAGAGACAGGGTCTCACGTTTGCTTAAGCTGATCTCAAACTCCTGAGCTCAAGTGATCCACCTGCCTCAACCTCCCAGAGTGCTAGGATTACAGTACTCATAGGATTACCACCATGCTCAGTCTATAGGACAGAGTCATTGGTGACATCTCACAAAATGTACACAATATGAGGGCATTCAGCATATCACCTGGGTGAAAGGCTCAACTTGAATTTTACCGTGGAAGTGAGAACAGTATAATCTAAAAATTTGTACCCTCATATTAACTTGAAATTTAAAAAAAAAAGAAAAAGACAGTCTTTTTTTTTACATTTTTTATTTTTTTTATCTATTAAATGATAGCTGTATACATTAATGCAAACATGGGGTACAGTGTAGTATTTTCATATACAATTTGAAATACTTTCATCAAGCTGGTTAACATAGACTTCATGTCATTTACTTAGTCATTGTGTCAAAACATTTATACTCTAGTTCTAGAAAAGTTCACTGGTACCCTTTTTAGACAGACCATATAGGTGATCTTTCCAGTCACCCTCCCACCACCCAGCCACCCTTCTCCCCTCCCTTTTCCCACCCCCTCCCCATATTCTTAGGCTAGAATTAAGTTGTAGCTTTCATTTGAGAGCTATAAATTAGTTTCATAAAAGGGCTGTGTACATTGGATACTTTTTCTTCCATTCCTGTGATACTTTGCTAAGAAGAACATTTTCCAGTTCCATCCATG
>NW_003852518.1:5618724-5729608 GCF_000181295.1 Otolemur garnettii
AAAAAAAAAAACAAGTGATCCCATCGCAAGGTGGGCAAAGGACTTGAAGAGAAACTTCACCAAAGAAGATAGGCGTGTGGCCTATAGATATATGAAAAAATGCTCACCATCCTTAATCATTAGAGAAATGCAAATCAAAACTACTCTGAGATATCACCTCACTCCAGCAAGATTAGCCCATATGACAAAATCCCAAAACCAGAATTGCTGGCATAGATGTGGAGAAAAGGGAACACTTCTACACTGCTGGTGGGAATGCAAACTAATACATTCCTTCTGGAAAGATGTCTGGAGAACACTTAGAGAACTAAAAATTGACCTGCCATTCGATCCTGCAATTCCATTATTAGGTATATACCCAGAAGATAAAAAATCACATTACAATAAAGATATTTGTATCAGAATGTTTATTGCAGCCCAATTCATAACTGTCAGGTCATGGAAGAAGCCCAAGTGCCCATCGATCCACGAAAAAGACAGTTTTACATCCACTCCATGGCTAGAAGCATCTCCAACTTCACAGCTTTGCAGCTGTTAGGACCACGGAGAAACACACATCTTCCTTCCAGCCCCATTTGGAGTCCCAGGAAAGGACTGCCTTTGGCTCAGGGCAGTCCTAGACCTGGACCAAGGTTTGCCAGGGAGCCCACAAACTAAGGACCGTCACTGATAGTCCTCACACCAAACTTTGCTTCTAGAAGGGGGAGAAACGGTGTCTCAAAATAAAGGAGCCATCTTTCTGTGAACAGTCTCAAAAGTGCTGAGGAAACTGAGCTGTGGAAGAAAAAGGAAGCACGGATTTCCACGGAGCAGAGAGTGAAGGCAGGCAGACAGCCTATGGGCACACAGCCCGCACTGAATGCAGATGAGGGCCTGAGCTAGGATGTTTTCCCACAGACATAGAAAAAAGTACAAGGTACAGGAAATTAGAAGCAAAGTGAAATTAGAAGCAAAGTAAACAGAACAGAGAGAAAGAAGAGCTTCCAACCGAGAAAGGGAGGCCAGGAGCAAGGCTCGGGACCCCAGTGAACGCTGGCAGGGTCTGTGTCAGCCCTCAACTCAGGTCTCCGGCCTCTCCATGCACAAGGGCTGAGGCGTTCAAACTGAAAGGAGGTGTTGTGCTGTGCCCAGTCCGGGCCTGCTCTGAGTGGGATGTTAAAGCCGCACTTCAACCCAATCCCCACTAGTCTTTATGGCATATTTGGAGGGGAAAGACTTGGACTTGGGGCAGGAAATGCCAGTGGGCTTATAAAGCCTTCAGCAGAGGATTAGCAGCTCTGGAAACGCAGAACAGAAATGGGCCTGGTCCAGCAAGAAGCCTGTGGGTGCAGCACCATGACCCTCCATTTATGCACAGAGGGCTAGACAATAGTCCAGTCCCTGCTCAGAAGACCATCAAAATACCCTGCCGGAATAAAACAACACACCATCATATAAAAAGTCATAGCAGCTGGCCAAGAAGATAAGGATCTAAGGCAACTACGAGGACACTCACCCCCTGGTGCCAAATGTCATCTCTAAACCTCTCCCCTGACCTTCCCTGAAGCCTGACAAAGTTCTCTCCCAGTCCTGAACATGCACACAGCCTCTCTGACTCTCCCCACCTCTAGCTTGTGAACTCCCACTTATCATCAAGTGTCAGGTGGTCTGGCCAGCCTCCCCAACCCCCAGGCAGGCGTGTCCATTCCCTGCTCTGGGCGACCACAAAGCCTCCGTATGCTGCTGGTCCTCCACCTGGACCTGAACCAGTCTCCTGACTTGCTGGGTCTCCTGCTGGCCATGGGCTCCATCCCACCAGGGACCCAGGGCTAGGCTCTGGCCCACCACCTCCTGCACTCCAGACTCACTAAATGTTGGGTAACGGGTGATTGATACAAGGTCTCTGGCACAAAAAAAACTAACTGCTCAGAGGCCATTTTCTATTCCAAAACCAACTCCAAACAGCCAAGGGCTCCAAACCACATTTTTTCCTCCTGCCAAAAAACTATTTGAAAATGAACCCAGCACCTGGAAATTAAGGCTCTGCTTGACGGTTTCTAAACAACACCAGACACCACTGAGGATTTCTTTCTCAAGAGCTGTCTACCTCAGCTGCCAGGTCAGACATCTCAATCCCTGTCCTGTAAAGGTGCGAGACCACAGCAACTCCAGAAATAAAGCAGCAGGGCGTGTCCAGTGGGCGGCTGCCACGGGAAAGGAAAGGTGCTAGGGAAGGACGTTTGCTTCCTGGATTGGTATATTTCAACCGATTTGCGGGAAGATGACCAAGTGCTAAGTGATGAAACTCCCACCTTCCTCTGGTTTACGCGAAGTGGCATCTCCTTCTCTCTCCAGAGAGCTTTGGTGCTTCTTTTTGAATGGGCCCAGGAAAGTAGCAATAGATTGCTGGCTGCAGGTGATGGCAAATACCTGCCCAGCCTTCGCAGCTGGTCTTATAGTGGCTGGAGGACATAACAAATCGATTAAGACACCCCTTCCCACCAGAGTGGGCAAGACTTCAGATCCTTCTCCACTTGCATCGTGGAAATTCCCTGTCATCCCTGGAATAAATGGTGCTCTCTATGTGTAGAATGCAAGCGGGTAGTTGGGATGTTAGTCAGCAACATACTTTTGCAGTATTTACAGCTCTCCCAGATTTAATAGCATGATCTGATATGTAACAAAACAAAATGAGTGCTCGGGGAGGCAAGGAGAATCTGTGCTTTATCCAGTCAAGACTTCTCCGGAAGTCTTGGGTCCTGCCTTGCTAGTCTTTAAGGAGGTGAGGGCAGCTTTGTGAATGGTGGGCAAGTTCTTACTAGGAGAGAAAAGTAAAATACAGTACACGAGTTTACAACTCATCTCTTCACAACTGAATCTTCAAAATCAATCGTCTAGATAACTTATAGTTAAGGAAATTCTTTGAAGAAAACAGAATTTTCCTCATGCTTGGAAGGTCAGCATGAAACAGTCCCGTGGATCTCCAAAACCAGCCACATGGATTTTTAGCTAACTAGATGCTTAATACACCCTGTTTATCGAGTCTGTTTAGTCACTGACAGTTACTCTACCTGGGTAAAGGAAAAAAGTTTTAAAACATCCAGGTACATCCATAAGAGAGAATGTCCCACAGCCACTAGAAAGATGAAAGAGAGGTATGTGTCACACACACAGAAAGAGCCAGGGGCACATTGTGTAAAACACAGGTTGTGCACAGCAGCAGACGAACGTGGGCACCCCGTTCACATTAACAACCCACACGTGCATAGCAAGCAGGGGTCTGCAGGGCACGCACCAATCAGCGGCTGTGCCACCTCGTGTGGAGAGAGTGCAGGGGAGGGAGAACCAGCATGCTGAGTCTGTACATTTCTGTTGTTGGAATAGGTCCTCTGAAAGACAGAACGATATGAGAGAGGCAGAGAAAGAGAGAGACTGCGCCACACTCCTTCCCTGAGGCCGTCCTTGTCAATCCAAGGAGAAGCCCCTACCCTAATGCCCAGGAATATGCACCTTAGAGGATGCTGGCAGTGACCAAGTGACCAAATATGTCATCTGGGGTTGAGAAGCAGGAGAGGCAGGGTCCAGGCTCAGCCCCAGGAGAAGGCTGGGGAAGCCTCCAGAGCCCTGTGCAGGTTTGGGAGCTCTGGCGGGACACCCTTACCCTGGGCTTTGCTGTCCTTTCCAGCCTGTTTCCTGCATAAACTAGCAGGATTCTCTTTTGCTGAGACCACATAGGCAGGGGACAGAACAGGCTCAGCCCTCTCTCTGTAGCGTGGAAGTGAGAAGGATGACCTGGATAAGGTCATCCCCTCTGAGGTCCCGATTGCCCTGAGTCAGGAAAAGATGGTGCCTGACAAGAAGGAACTGTCCCCAAGGCCCACAGTCCCACAGGATGTGACTCTCCTACAGGACAGAGGGCAGAAGGTTGCCCCAGATCCCACAGAGCAGAGATTTCTTTGGGTAAAGTTAGGGTCAGATTAGGGTGTGAGTTTCCACCAAGCTGGTTCTAGGAGGGATGTCAATTCCTATGTGGAGCCTCTGTTTTCCCCAAGACGATTTTACAGAGGACGCATTAGTGGGACCCACAGAACAAGCTGTGTGACTACTCTTGCAGCACAGCCATTGCAGGGGAGGCAGTGTAGGAGACAGCACTAGGACAAACCCTTAATGCCAGGCAAAACCTGAGCTGAGTAACAAGGCACCACCCAGCCCGCCAGGAGTGAAGCTGTCAGTTTTCTCCCAGTTTAACAATAATCCTCACACTGAGCAGTGCAGTTCCCAGAGGAATGGGCGTGGCCCTGTTCCTGCCACTGAAGACCCATCCTGACAGCCCTGGGGCCTCAGAAAACACTACAGAACACCCCAGCTCTGTAAAGGGGTCAGGAGACACAGGAAAAATTTACACATTCATGATGAAGAGGAAGGATCTGGGGGGTTACTACTTTATGGACTTCCCTGAGGGCATGTGGGGTAGTGTATCCACCACACTGACCTGTTCACACGCCCCAGGAAGCAGAGGCCAAATCTGAGCTCAGAGCTCTGGTGGGGTGAGGGGAGCCCACTCCTCCCAAGAGAGGCCACACCCCAAAAGTTGCCCTCCAGGGAGGTATTTTACTAGTTACCTTTTCCTCATAAGGCAAACTAGAATTTAAAAAGCTCACAGATTTGGAGATTAGGCAAGGTTTCAAGGCTGTCCCATACCCTGTCTCTTTAGTTTGGTAGATCAACACTTCATAATCTCATATAAGAGAGTCAGTTGTGCATTATTTGGGGTTTTCTCTATACGGCCTGCTCCTGTTCGACAGGGATTTTTGATTGTTCCTTTGCAGCTTGTTAGAGAAAGTTACTTGTTAGTCATCAACTTATTTTACATATTTCACTGTGTTTCTGTGGGGGCTTAAAAGCCTCCGAACTTGTGAAATTAAAAATGACCACATGCTTGCTTGGTGTTAGTTTGTCTGGGAGTTCACTTTCTTCCTGGTTGAGCCTGGGGAGGCTGTGTGTTTCCAGGAATTTGTCTGTTTCTTCCATTTTTCCAGTTGATGTACATAGAGGTTTTTGTAGTATTCAGGGATTGAAAGTTGTGAGCAATGGCGCTTAGAGATGAGGCCCAAGTGGAGATGTTCAGGCCAGGCTTGTCAAAAGGGGAAGGTGACCCACCTTGGCAGTGCAGAGGGGGCATCTGCACCTGCCCAGAAGTTAGTTAGAGACCCTAACTAACCACAGGGGCCACAGGAGGTAAGACAAATTCCACAGCTTGCCTGGAAAGTTAGGTTCTTTTGGTGGAAACTTTTTAGGGGTGAGCTAGCCAGATACTTTGTGTCTTTTATCTTAGGAGGAGAGGGGAAGGAGAAGGAGGGAAGAGGTTTGTGTGTGGCAGCAGCATTAGGCCCCGCCTCCCCAGTAGGATAATGTGTTTTGGTTGTATCAGTTGTAATATCTCCTTTTTCATTTCTGATTGAACTTACTGGAGTCCTTTTCTGTTTTTGGTTGACCTAGCAGGAGTCTGTCAGTTCTGTTTCTTTTTAGGGAGCCAACTTTTTGTTTCATTGATATTCTGTATAGTTCTTTCATTATTGATTTCCATTCATTCTAGTCTGAACCTGCTCATTTCTGTTTTTTTCTTTGGCCACAGCTGGGTTTGAACCCGCCACCTCCCATATATGGGGCTGGCTCCCTACTCCTTGAGCCATAGGTGCCCCCACTGGTCATTTCTTTTCTTCTTCAGGCTTTGGGACTGGTTTGCTCTTTTTCTTAATTCTTTGAGATGATCAATTAGATTGCTGATTTGTGATTTTTATTAAAGGTTCTTCTCATTGCCTCTTCTGGCCCAAATTAATCTCAATCGGCCTTTCTGTGCCTTTGCCAAAGGGGACCTGAACTGTCTTATTTGTAGGTTAAAGAGCTTTCCAAAGAAGTGGGAAATAAATATATTAAAAAACAAAGAAAGGCAAGGACAATGACCTCCTCCTGGCACCACAGTTGTTTTATGGCTCTATACTTGCAAGTATTTGTATAAGATTTGAAGGCATCTCAGATTTTCTAAGATAGTCAATTCTTGTGTAGAGGTTTTCACTAAAGGGAAAATTATATAAAAGAAAATTCAGAGCTGAAATGGTCAGCCTGCCACTACAGAGTTAAAATATTGAATCTCAAACTCTGTTTGAGATAAACTCATGGTTTATGGTATATGAAATGATCTGTGCATGTAAGATGTTTGATAAAAAGAGACCTCCAGTCCTTGCTGAGTTTTTTAGCCAGCTTGGGTGTGATGCAGGGAGGAGCCACAGCCAGAATGGACCTGGGAGGATGGGAAGGACCCACCACCTGCCGCTGAGCAGCACACCACAAGGGGGAGACACGCCTGCAGCTGCCACCATCTTGGCACCATGGGGGAGCCAGGGAAGAGGCTGCTGAACTAATGCTTAGATACCACACCCATCAGGCTAAGACTTGGGGTCAGGAATGGTCTCTCCTTACTCAACTCGGAGGTCACTTTGTCCAGAGGGTATCCAATAGCCAGAGCAAAGCAATTAGCATGAATCCTTCACAGCTGGTTAATATGATCTTTAAGTAAAACTGCATTTTCTATCAGCTATGCCAGCTAAAGATCCTTTGAGACAATTTAAAGGAAATGCCACCCTAAGTAGGGTAAAATTGGAATGTGGTTTTGGCAGGCGGAGGACATTAGAAAGAATGCTGCCCCCAAATTTCAAAGTGATCCAGGTAACAAGAAACCCTCAGGAAAGCAAATGGTTCCTTCAGGTCCGGACTCAGGTGACAAAGGAGGGGTCCCAGGGACCCCCTGCCTCACTAGTAGCTGCAACCCAAATATCCGCATAGAAGTCCAGGGTGCACACTGACAATGGGGACCTGATTAGCAGACTTTTTAAAATGCGGGGCCAAGGCTCCATGTCTCCCCACTGAAACCCCAGGTGCAAATTGACAGTAGGGATTTGATTGGTGCCAACATCCCCTTTAAAACTAAGACTACAATGTACACTGTTATGATTTAATTAAAATAAATAAATAAATAAAACTAAGACTACAGCTCTGACATTTGGAATGGCACTACTACACAGAGACAGAATTGTCAAGGACTCACCCTCCTGCTGAAGGCTTTGATTCTAAGTCTTCGGAGGTACACTTACCTGAGCACACACCTTATGGGTGTGATGCCTTAATGGATTTGAGGAAACTCAACTGGGAGAACTCTATCTCTGCAATAGACTATTTGTGCATTCACCATAATGTATTTAGGGGAACCTCATGTGGGAGGACCCTGTTTGTAGAGAACTGTGTGCTTGAGACAGTCTGAAGACAGAGAGGCAGCCACTGTGTGGGGTGCCCAGCCTGAGGGGCCTGACCATTCCGATGACTGGCAATTTCTCTTGGTATTAGTAGATACCATTTTAGGCTGGGTAGAGGCTTTTCCAACCAGAATGGAGAAAGCGTCTACAGTTCCAAGATGGGCTCCTACCAAGAGCTGCTGACCTAAGACAGGGCCTTTGCCAATTTCTTTGTCATGTACACCAGCATAGAGCAGGAATGAGCCTTGGAGGATGACAGGATGGCAGGGATCAGCAACCCAGGAAAAGAGGCTAAGATGGAACTTGGAGTGCTGGTGATGGACGCTGTGGGCAGGCAGCTGCAGGGCAGCTCAGCAGCTCCTCCTAAGGAATCATTGTGCTAGGCCACTTCACAGAAGTGTCCACTGGGGAACCTCACTTCCAGGCATCTGCACTTAATGTGCTACACATTGTGCTGGGGTCATCTATGAGCTTCTTTGGGCAAGTGCCCAATAGTAACGTGAATGATAATGGAGACTTTTTTGTAGCAGAGGTAACCCAGCAACTAAGAAAGCTGTACATCTAGAATGAAAATTACACAAAGCCCACCTAAAGTGAAATAACGTATTGTTGCTGATGCCCCTTTGGATAAGACCAGTCCTTTACAAACAAGCGTAAGTTAAGTGCCTGCATTGCTCCTCATCCCACAGATATGGAAGGGGAAATTTGACAGTGGGGAAGACATTATAGAGAGAAAGGCCTGGAAAAAATGGAAGAAAATACATTCTGTCTCCTCAACATTTTAGTAACTGAAACCTGCATCCCTGCCTCCGCCCAGTGATCAGGACTCAGGATGGGCAGGGAACATCTTTGGTTCTTTGGACCAGAGGAAATAGCTCTAGGGGATCATCCCGGCAGGGGTCACAAGGTCTTCTTAGCGGAAGATGGAATGAATAGAGGTAGATCATTTTAGCCTAAGATGGAATTAATCAGAGTGAAGATCATCAGATGGTTTTAACTGAAAATAGGATTGGCCCAAAATAAGATTATGAGATTAGAACCTTTAAAAGCTCAGGGCTTCTGCACATAAGCAGGAACTTGGGTTTTGAGACCATTTTCTGCCATTTTCCCCCTTTACCAGAGCAAAGTAATAAACTTCATTCCTTCTCAAAAAAAAAAAAAAGAAAGAAAAGAAAAGAAACCACATTTTAAATAATTCTCATATAATCTAGAGATGTAATAAAGGGGAGAGGGAAATATTAGAAGTCTTCATAAAAGGTTTTATTTGTTTAACTCTTCCAATCTAAATAATGAAAATTATTTTCTTCAATTCAACAAAATACAACCTATTTTGGCCATTGAAACTATTTTCAAAGTAAATTGATGCTGATATTTTTGCCAATTTTGGTAATTATCACTTCCTCATAACCTCAGCTAATACTTTGTTGAACTAACAAGTGATAAAATAAGAAAATATGGATCTGTGTCTGTAGCACCCACACAAACACACACATAACATCACACTCAGATTCACATACACTTACAAGCAGACACCAACACACGCTCATGCATATACAACGCACAAGTGTGTACACAAAATGGGCATGCACAACCTCACATTCAGACACACACACACACCTTGGGAAAGGCAGTTTGAATGGGATAGGAGAAGTATCTCGGATGTAGAATATAAATATGTAAACACAATAACTAAGAAAATGCCATGAAGGCTATGTTAACCAGTTTGATGAAAATATTTCAAATTGCATATAAAACCAGCATGTTGTACCCCATGATTGCATTAATGTACACAGTTATGATTTAATAAAAAAAAAAGTATTTTAAAAAAAGAAATCTCTTTAATCACCTCACTAGAAATGGAATCTTGTATAACATTTTTATATTTTTAAGTCTCTTCTTTGGCATATTTGTCCAGACATTCTCCTCCTACTCAACCAAGTTTGAACACATCAGCAAGTTTGATTTTTTTTTTATGATTAATACGAGGTTACAAAAGATTAGATTACATTGTTTGTGATTATTCGGTAAAGTCCCTGTTGTAGTTGTGCCCCTCATCCAGGAGGTGTGCCATATACCTTTACCTGGTGCCCATTAGGTAGGAGCTCACCAATCCTTCTCCCTCCTCCCCCTCACCTCCCTCCTTCCTCTTCTTTCAATTTGATTTTAATTGAGTTTTTCTCTTGTGTGGGCATGTATTTGTTCCTCTACTAATTTCATGTTAGTATTGAGTAGATTGGAAACTTGCGTTTCCATTCTTGTGATACTTTACCAAGGAGAATGTTGTCCAACTCTATACAGGTTAATACAAAAGATGTAAAGCCTCCATCTTTTTATGGCTGACTAGTATTCTGTGGTATTCATTTACAGTTTAGTAATCTATTCTTGGGTTGATTCCACATGTTGGCAATTGTAAACTGAGGTATGATAAACAATCTAGTGCAAATGTCCTTATGACAAAATTATTTCCTTTCTGCTAGGTAGATACCTAGTAATGAGATTGAGGGATCAAATGGAAGGTCTATTTTGATTCTTTGAAGCTACTCCATGTTTCTTTCCAAAGAGGCTGTATTATTTTGCAGTCTTACCAAAAGTGTAAAAGTGTTCCCTTCTCTCCATGTTCATGCCAGCATCTGCAGTTTTGAGACTTTGTAATATGGGCTGCTCTCTCTGAGGTTAGGTAGTTTTTTCATGCATTTGTTGTCAGGGTCATTTTCAGGTGATACATCAGGGTCATTTTTTCATGTGTTTTTTGGCCATATGCCTGTCTTCTTTGGAGAAGGTTCTGTTCATGCTTCTTGCCCAGTGATAGTTGGGATCATTTGCTCCTTTTTTGTTGATTAATCTGAGTTCTCTATAGACTCTAGTTATCAACCCTTTGTCAGATTGGTAACATGTAAATAGCATTTCCCATTCTGAAGGTTGTCAACAAGTTTGACTTTTATCACATATCTGCTTTCCTTTTCTTCTCTTAGGTCCTCAAACTCAGAAAGTAGCTGCATGGTTCACATGTCTATGTAGTGAAAAAACAATAACTCATGAATTGAGAAGAGTTACCTGAAATCACACTGGGAAACGATGATAGATGGAGGCATGACAGGCAGTGGAGCCGAAATCTGAGAACAGATCCCCAGGCTGCCATTGCCCATTGGAATGACATTTTCAAAAGATGCTCCCGGGTCTAATTCCTCATCTGTAAAACTCTTGCAATGTAGTTGTAAGAGGGATTAAATGTTATAAACTACATGAAGTGTTTAGCATAAAGATGCACACCTAGTAAGTTTCCAATGAATGATTTGACTTTGATATTACTTCCCTGCATTTGCACCCTGGGGCTGGCTGCTAGCTGACCACACTAGTGTCCATCTGATCCTGATCCTGCTTAGTCCCCAGCAATACCTGTTTTTCATGTCCACCTATCTTTGGGCTGCTGAGGCACCTGGCCCCATCATTGTGTGCTAGAACCTTGGACATCCCAGCTTCCTGGGGGCACAGCTCTGAGTAGAGTTTTCTTCATTGTTAAAAATAGCCACAGAGCACCTATCTGTAGGGCTGGGATCAGAGATGTGAGCAAGACCTGGTTCCTGCCTTTGAAGAGGAAAAACAGACATGTAATCAACTTTCTTAAGAACAGTGTAATAGGAACATGAGAAAATCACAGAAGAAGGTAATGAAAGCTCTGATGCCATCAGGGCAGGTGTGGCAGAGAATGTGGCCATTCAATCCTATTTTGAAGTTCTCAAAAGAAAGGAAAATATCATTGAAGGCTTACACAAACAGGAAGGAGACAATGTGATATCTTCAAACATAATCCAGGCCGAACAACAACGTGCAAAAGATGGACAGAGATGTGTGAAAAAAATCCTTCTGGGACACCACAGTGAGACCAGAATCTGTTGTAAGTAAAAAATTTTAAATGAATGCATTTGTGTTTGATGTAACAACTGGTGGCTGAACCAACTGGACTGTCAAATAGATCTTCAAAAATCCATGTTTAACTTTACAAGGAAAGAATATCAAAGAGGGGAAAAATGCTAGCAACCTATATCAAAAATGATTAATAGCCTTAAAATGTGAAGAATTTCCTAAAATAAATTAAAAAAAAAACCTACTGGGGGAAAAGGGCTAAAGATTTAGACCATTTGCAAATGGAATCTGAATATATGAAAGACACTCAATTATGTTCATAATAAGAGAAAAGCTAATTTCAAGTAAACTGAGTTGCCATTTTTCATTTAACAAATTGTTAAAAAAATCCAAATAAACTGAAAGATAACATAAATTTGGGGATTAACAGACAAAGACCTTGAAATAACTGTTGAGAAATACTAAAATATTAAAGAAAAAATTAAAAAATTGATTAAAATAGATAATTTCAACAAAGAAATGAAAATCAATTTAAGAAAAGATCCTAATTAAAAATTTAGAGTTAAAAAATAAAATTATGAAGATTCAGTCAGTTTAAAAGAAAGCTGAATAAAACAAAAAGAAAAAATCAATAAGCTCAAGAACAAGTTAATAGAAAGTATTCACATTGAAACACAGAAAAAAATGAAAAATAAATATTGTAGCACATCAGAAATATATAGATTATATCAAACAATCTAACATGCATATAATAGAAGTCTTAGAAGGGAAAATAGGGCAGGAAAAATATTTAAAGACAACAAATGATAATTTTCCAAAGTTGTTTAAAGTCATCAACTCAACAATTCAAAAAGCTCAACAAATTCAATGAAATAAAAACATGCTATACACACAAAAGAAATGATGTCAAAGTATGTCCAATTAGATGCCCAAAAACCAAAGACAAAGACAAAGAGAAAATGGTAAAATGTATTCAGAGAGAGGAAACAAATTATACTTAAAATAACGACAATAAGAAAGACAGGTAGTTTTTCCTCAGAAACAAAGGAAGTCAGAATAAAGGCAATGATTGTGGGTGTTTTTTTTTTTTTTTTTTAAGCACAGAAAGAAAAATATTTCAACTCTAATTTTATACTTAGCAAAAAGTTATTTAGAAATAAAGATGAAACAAAATCATTTTCAGCAAATAAAAGAATCTGAAAGAATCATCATCAGCATCTGATTTATACCAATAGAAATATTTAGGGAAGATCTTCAGGCTGCAGGAAATGATCCAAGATGAAAGCACAGATCTGCAGAGAGAAACCCAGGGGAGCAGATATGTTTAGATATGGTGAACATAAAATTCAAAATGAGTTAAGACTATTGACTTTGTGAAGAAAAAATAGTAGCATTGTAGCGTGTGTCTTATGACATACATGTAAGTTAAATACATCACACAGCCCAAAGAATAGAATTCATAGTGGGTCAGATTATAAAATTATGTGCCTCTAATCCTACATTTTTTGAGAAATGGCATATTATTAACTAATGGCACTGTGAGAAAAGTTTAGAGGATAACTGTAATCTCTAAAGCAAGCAATAAAAACAATACAAAGACATAGCTAAAAAGCTAATAAAGATTGTAAAGATAAATATTGAAAGATAATAAACCCCAAAGAATTCAGAATAAGGGTAATAGAATGAAGATTCAATAGGACAAACAGAAAATAAACAGCAGGATGGCAGACACAAATCTAATCACATGAACCATTATATTAAGTATAAATTAACTAAACACTCCAATTAATCTGACAAAGATTATCAGACAAGGTTTAAAAATAAAGTCAAGATCCAAGTACATTCTACTTACAAATAATAAATTTTAAATAAATACACAGTATTATGTTAAAATTAAAAGGATGGAATACATATACCAAATAGATACTAATTATAAGGAAGCTGCTGTGGGCTACATTAATATCAGATAAAGCTGATGCCAAGAAAAGGAGCGTTACTAAAGATAAATGTTATATCTTGGCAAGTGGTGGGTTACAGTTAAAGAAGTTATGAATTTATCAAAATTCATCAAGCTATAATTTTAAAATCTGTATATTTTACTATATGCACATTTTATTTCAATTAACAAGTAATTTTCAAATCAAAACAAAAGTTTTGGCAAAGAGCCTGAAAATTGATATACCCTTTAATAAAGTAGTTCTATTACTAGGTATTCACTGAAAATTTGATCAGATATTTATATATAAAGAAGTTGCAAAAAATATTCTTATAACTGGGAACAGCATAAATGCTGAACAATAAGGAAATAATGAAATAAATTCCAATACATCAGGAAATGGAATTCTATAAAGGATAAGTTAAAGAAAGAACTTTTTATAATGAGGAGCAATACTTAACTGAAAAGTGTAAAATCAAGGAGGTAAAGTCATAGTTCATATACCTTAGTTTAAATCAGAAGTTTCAAATGACGAAAAATAAAATGGGTTATAGAATGTTATAAATGAGACAATCCTAACCATAAAGAAGAAAACCCCATAAAGACTAAAATAAAGTCCATCAGCACGTAAACAGGCAGGGCATTTGCTGCAGGGCATTCTGCATGCAATTCTGACACTAACCACCTGGAGGTCAAACATCAAGGTTAAGGGCACAGTCAACAAGATGGCCCTCGCTTCAAATGCCAGGCACCAGCTCGAGGCCTCTCAGGCAAACCCCAGTTCAACCAACTGGCTATAAATGCAGAGTCCCACAGCCCACTGAGGTTCAATAATTCACTAAACAACTCAAAGAACTCAAAAAGAATTATACTTATGATTACAATTTTGTTGTAGTAAAAGAAGGATATGAATGTGAACCAGCCAAAAGACGGAACCTGTAGGGTCACATGTGGGAAGTACCCAGAGATGAAGCTTCTGTGCCTTTAGGGAAAAGGTGCCTTAGGTGCACACTGATGGGTATTACTGCCAGGGGATATTCACAGGGTTTGGTGTCCAGAGTTTTTATTGGTGTTTCATTACCTGAGCCTGATTGATTTAATCACTGGCCATGTAGTTGAACTCTACATAGAGGTTGGGCTGATAGAATGTGGTCAAAGCCCCAATCCTCTAATCACATTGTGATCTTTCTGACATGATCCTCCCTATCTTAAAGCTATAAAGGAGACCCAATATGAGTTTCTTCATTAGTATAATATAAGCTCAGGTGTTGTTCTGGGGGCTACCATGAATAATAAACATTCTTAACACTTGGAAGATTCTAAAGGTTTAAAGGGTGCCTCTCACGAACTGAGGACAAAAACCAGAGAGGTTTGCTATTATCCAACAGACCCTGACAGAACATTTCCTGACTTACACTTTCTCTGACTTCCAATGTTGTTTTATATAAACGTGAATTACTTGATGACAAAAAGGGAAGAAAGAATTTTTAAAAGTCACCTAATAGAAGTACTTGGAAATTATAGTAAATTGAGGCAATAAGTATTATTCTCAGACCTCCGTACAGAAAAGAAATTATATATGAATTATAAAATCTGTGGGAAACCTGCAAACTGAATGTTAAGACTGAAAGCCAAAATGATGCCATAAATCCAAATAGAATTTGTATAAGGAACAATGAAAATGAGATCAGATTTATTAAGGACTCTTGGAACTTTTTGAAATGTCACCACACTAGAGAAGCCACATAGGCCCAGAGGATTTGAATACAGACTATCTGAGCTTCCCCAAACACCCTCAGACTGGAGGGGAGAAGAGACGAAGAGGACAGACCTCAAAACTGTGATGAAAATTACATTTGAGAAGGTTTTGACGGCCATGGCAGCACAACCTGTGAGTAGTGATAAACAGATGGGGGCCTGTACGGTCTCCAGGACGGTTTCTCAGGACTGTAAGAGTTCATTATTTATGCAGAGCGCAGGAAGTGGGAGAAGGCAGATGGGCGAGGTGGAGAGTAACATCTCCACAAAGAGAGAACAGGACATGTTCCCCCACCCGGGAATGACGTCACACCAAGTATATACCCTCCTGCCCCCCAAAAAACAAACAAACAGAAAAAGGAGCTTTGCCAAACCCAGAGCAGAAAAGACAGACACAGAAGCAAATTTCCTTTGCAACAATTGTTCAAAGCTTTCATTTCTTCCTTCCACCTGCTAAACTGGCATCAGTCCTTGAATCCACTGTGGTATCTGAGGAAGATGAGGAGGAAATCTGTGAAGCCATTTATCCGTATTTATGTGATAACACCACACCTATCTCAAAGCCTACATATTTAAGAACAGGAAAACAGAGAAATATATTGTCAATAAGAACATTTTGTAGCATATGAATGATGGAGAACAAACAAATGTTGACAATAATTTAATGCAGGAAAAAATGAATTGTGGTGTTAACTTTGTATCAATATTGAAAATAATACCTTTCTGTGAAATGAAACAGAGAGAGGACAACTGAAACTAAGAGATTGCTTAAATCAATATGTTACCTATAATTTGTAATATATTGATGTGAAATCAATGTATTACTAAAACAAAGATATATTGATCATAACATCTGATTATAATAACATTTAAAATATGAAAAATATAAGATGAGGATTATTCTATAGAAAAAATAAAATTATGTTTCTCTATCTAATAGTAGTTAGCTAGAAACTACTACAACCAATGAAAGCTTTTTCCATTTTTACACAGGATGTCTGACTGATAGGTAAAAAATAAAGTAATATAAAGAAGTTTTCAGACAAACAAAAACTGAGAGAACTTGTCAATAAAGTAGAACACTAGAAGATATAAAAGAATGGACTTTGGGGAGAAGGAACATTATCACAGATGGAAAAGTGAAGATATGGGCGTAAGGCCCAGTGCAGTGGCCGAGGCAGGTGGATTGCTTGAGCTCAGCAGTCCCAGCCTGAGCAAGAGTGAGACTCCATCTCTACTAAAGCTATTAACCAGAACGATGTAAGCATTCCAAATTACATATGAAATCAGCATATTGTACCCCATAAATGCATTGATGTATACATGATTTCCCTCTTTTTCTTTTTTTTTTGCCAGGGCTGGGTTTGAACCCACTACCCTCCGGCACATGGGGCTGGCACCCCACCCCTTTGAGCCACAGACGCCACCCTCATGATCTACCTCTTTATGATTTCATCTAAAAAAAAAAAAAAAAAGGAAAAACTAGCAGGATGTGGTGGAGGGCGCCTGTAGTCCCAGCTACTCTAGAAGCTGAAACAAGAGGAATGCTTGAGCCCAAGACTTTGAGGTTGTTGTGGGCTGTGATGATGCCCTGGCACTTCACCCAGAACAACAGAGTGAGACTCTGTGTCACAAAAAAGACAAGAAAAGAAGATACAGGAAGGAATCAAAAGAATTGTGAGACTGTATCCAAATGAACACTAACTGTATTAAAACAAAAACAACATTTTCTGGGATTTAGAATATAGAGATGGAATTAAAATACCTAACAGCAATAACAGAATTGTTATTGTTGGGAAGGGTACAAATAGAACCAAAATGTCTGTTCTTTTACTGCACAGGTATACAGGCTGAATTGATCTTAAAATTTTATAAGTAAAGAAGGCATATGGTAACTTCCAGGAAGTACTGCAAAATGACTGGAGAATAACTTAAAAACTACTAGAAGAAGTACAAATAAAATGACGAAATTTAATGTACTAGGAAAGCTACTTCTAGCTAAGTGAGACCTGTATAGATTATGTATTAATTGCTTGCTGATTACAAATAAAATATCTAGTAAACAAAAGTTCACCAATTTTGGCGGGAGGTAAGCCCGGGAAACAGCCCATATGGGAGTGTTCTCTGGTTCTGTCTTTTTCTCTTCTCCCTTAGAGCACTGACCCAAAGACAGTCCTGATCACAGAATGTACAACCCAGGTAGTTAACATGCATCAGATTCCATCTTTTTGGCTAGAAAAACCAAGGAAAGAGGTCCTCGGGCTAAACAGAATGTAATAGGATTTCCCTATTTTTTCCATTATTTTCTCTCTAAGCTTTGCCCTCAGGGAATGCCCAGTCCTGAAACTTCAGCAGCACAGACAGCAGGAGAAGCCACCACCTTGGCTAGAGAAATCAGGGAACAGAAAGAGAGCCCTCTGCAAGCCAGAGAGTGGGAGATGATCCCAGAGAAAAGAGAGCTAACTGTGGAAAGGATTTCATAATTTTATGTGTGAAGCTTTGCACATCTCGGAATCACTCCTAAGTGGCACGTGAATGGGACATCCCCAAACAGCACAGCAAAAGCTTAGAGAACCGAACTAAAAGTTCAACTGCAGCTTCTGTAACAGAATAACCCGTGTGGTCTGTGGAAATGGGACATATGCAAAGCATCACAGTAAATGTCTTAAGAACAGAACTGAGATTAGACTCGCTGGGCACAGACAGTGCAGGAGTCTATAGTTATAACCCTACCAAACCAGCCAACCAATGAAAGCACCAACATTCCCCAGAAGGGAATGATCAGAGGACCCTGGACCAGGAGCCCGCAGAACATGTTTGCCATGTGGAGAGCTCAATCCACAGCCACAAGCACAGGGAGAACCCAGGACAGTGAGAACCATTCTCAAGAGAAAAAACAGTCGACAACCTCAAGAAAATTCTTTAAATCCAGAACTTCTGACTCCAAATCCTAGACTTGGCTAATTTATCATTTTCTATTATAGAATCATCTTCTATCCCACATGGAGGATGGTTGTTTAGTCAATGAATATTTAGAAAATATTTACTTTATATCTCATTGTAAACAAAATATTAAGCAAAATATACACCAATAAAATATATAATTATAAACTGCAGGGGAAAAAAGAAAATTCAGATGTAGAAATTACCAGATAAAGCCTTAAAGTAGCTACGTTGTGATATTATGAGATATGTATTTGGTCTTCAACCCCACTTGCTGGCATACAAATCCTAAAATCCTTGGAAATCTCCAACACGATTTGTTTTCTGTATGCTAAGGATTGACTGGTGACCAGGAGCCCTTAGGTAGCTTCAGGATGTGGGCATGTCACCTGAAAAACCAAGGCAAGCCCAGAGGATCGAGATTTTCAGCTCCACTCCCCAACAAAGGGAAAGGGGCCATAGGTTAAGTTGACCACAAATGGCAAATGATTTAATTAATCATGTCTATATAATGACATCCCCATAATAAACCAAAAGGACTGTGTCCAGAGAGCACCCAGAAAGCTGAGCACAGAGGGGGGCTTGACAGCAGCACTCCAGGGAGGACGCAGCAGCTCGGTGCCTCTTCCTTCATGCATTGTCCCCTGGGTCTCTTCTATCTGTATACTTAGTAATATTCTTTGTTAAACCAATAAACACGTGTAAGTATTTCTCTGAGTTCTGTGAGCCACTCTTGCAAATTAATCAGACCCAAACATGGGTCATATGAACCTGAACTTCTGAGCCTCGTGTTAGTCGGTTTGAGGTTCTGGAGGGCTGGACCTGCCAGTGAAGTCTGAAGAGGTGTGTATCATCCTGGGGAATGAGCCTTCCCCCCGGGGTGATCAGACGCTGTCTCTGGTAGATAGTCAAGATTGAACAGGAGGACACCAGCTGGTGTCAACTGCAGAGAAAATTGTTTGCTTAGTGCATGGGTAAAACACCCACATGTTTGCTCACAGATGTATTTTGCATTGATTGTTGTTGAGTGAGAGACTAGGAAAAAGCACTTTGAGTGTATTTTTTTCCCTTCACACTACTATAACCATGCTCTAAGACTTCAATCAAAACAAATTTGAAAATTCTGACAGTGAATATTTAGTGTTCTCACCACAGAAAATGATAACTATGTGAGGTGATGCATCTGTTAATTACCTAGATGTAGTCACCCCACAACGTACATATACTTTAGAAGATCGTGTTGGACACGGTAAATACACACAATTTTATATCTCAATTAAAAAGAAATAAGACAGAAAGAAGGAAAGAAATGATTGAAGTTCTCAACAAAGGGAAAAAGTACAAAAAATAACCAAATTAAAATTTTTGAACATGAAAATAGAGTATTTGAAATAAAAATTTACTGGAGCAGCTCAATAACATAAGGAAGATGATAGAGAAAAGAGTCTGTGAACTTAAAGATAGATTAATAAAAGTTATTTCATCAGAAGAACAGAGAAAAAATAGATTTAAAAAATGTGGTAAGAACAGAGCACCATAGACCTATCCCACAGCATCCTTGTAACCTTGGTGTTCTAGGAGTCATGGAAGGAAAGCAGGGAATAGAAAAAATATTTTACAAGATAATAGCTGAAAATGTCCCCAAAATGGTGAGTAACATAATTTTACAAATTTAAAAAGTAAGCAAATATGAAAGAGGATAAAGTCAAATTTTGATTCTGGGTATGAAACCATGCCCAAATGTTTTATGATCTATGGAAAACAAATGATAAATGTAAAAAATTAAAGAGCTAGAGAAAATCGCTCATTACCTGACCTGGAACAAAAGTGAACGTCCGAGAATTATCCCCAGAAACAGGATGGAATATACAGACTAGAAAGACAGCCACAGATTAAAAAAAAAAAGATGTTTGCCAAGTGGTGGATCATCCAGATGTTCACGGACATAATTGGGACTTGTGGACTGTCATTAATGGACAAAGTAGAAATCTAAGGTCCATGTTACCCTGAATATAAGCACTTGGATTTGTGAATGTCTTTGAGGTCCCCCTCAGAGCTGAGAAACCGAGAGAATGTTCATACAATGTGCAACTGGGGAAGTTGAGGAGTTGTAGCATAACTGGCTCAAGGTTAATGCCATGAGCTATATAACTGGGCAAGCTCTTTTTTTAAGAACTACTTCTTAAAGGCATACAATCAAATCTTGTGCTGTCATCACTTTGGAAAATGGTCTTGAGCCAGCAACCTTTGTACTGGACCTCAAGACAATCTTGTTGACTCTGTGCAGAACCCCAGTAAAGACTCTTTGGCCTCTTTCTATAGTATAATATAAATGTTTCTACTGTATCCTAAGTTCTTTGAGGCAAATTATCTGTATTTATATAGGTTATTTTTTAAAATATTCAGTACAAATTGTTTCGTGACATATATACAATGAACACATATCTTTAAAACAGTTAATGGTTCCTATAGCATTGACCTTTTGATAAAAAGTTATTATTTATAAATTTGGTTGCCAATGGTAGAAAATTTATTGAATGAATCAAATATTCTTTGAAAAAAGATGCTCCAATTTAAAAAAAAGAACATTTCTTTTGTCTAATTCTTAAGTAGAATGAGCCAGTTGAAAAAATAAAAAGATGGAAAAACACATATAGCATACAAAGAATAATCAAAAGAAACTGGAATATATAAATTAATATCAAGAAGACTCCAGAGGAACGAACAATGAACAGAGACAAAAGGGAACATTACATAACTGTGGAAGGTTCAGTCCACCCAGAACACAAAGAAATCCTAAATGTGTTTGTAGGATCTTGAAGCTTCAAAATACATGAAGCAATAACTTATCAAACAGAAGGTAGAGTTGGAGAAATACCCAATCATATTTGGAAACTCCAACAATCCACTCTCAGGAAACGTACAACAATGGATGCTTCTGTTCAGAAAATAAGAACCTAATTTTTACCTTAAGAAACCAGAAGAGTAACAAAAACACAAGTCACCAGAAGGAAGGAAATAAAGAAAGAATAGAGAGGAATGAAAATGAAACATAGAGAGAAGAGAGGACAATACAACAAAAACTGATTTGCCAAAAATAACAACTAACTTGATAAAACCATACAGGCTAAGCAAGGAAAACAGGAGAAAACAGATTACAGAAAGGAGAGTACAAAAAAAAAAATTTATGAAAGTTAGATGCCCATATTTGAATTTAGATAAAACAGACAAATTCGTTGAAAGCACAAATTACCAAAGCTCACATAAGAAAGTACAGATCATATGAATAGTTGCACATTTATTTGAAAAAAAAATTCATAGTTAAAAACCTTAAACAAAACTTGAGACTCTGATAGCTTCCTTGGATTGTATTCTGGAGATGATATGACTCTCAGGCTTGTTTAAATCTTAACAGAAACATGCACTTCTGCTTTGTTTGTTCTTCGTAGGGTGTCAAGCTGGCCAAGGTCTGGCCACGCTGGGTTCTACCTTCCGTGTGCTATGGCTTTCGGTTCAGTTTTCAAAGCAATTGCAATACTATTCAAATTAACCAGTTTGATGAAAATATTTCAACATGTATATAAAACCAGCACATTGTATCCCATAATTGCATTAATGTACACAGCTATGACTTAATAAAAAAAAAAATGACCAGCGCATCTTGGTGGAATACTGTGGACAGTTGCTTAGTGTCAGATCCACACCTGTGTAGCTTGGGGCTCAACCTGAGAGTTCATTCACCACTTTTCAGGACAGGGGCGTCTTCATTTCCCTTATCATCAGAGTCCCAGTACTTATCTTCCTTGGGCTCTCCCTTCCCAGTCCACCAGCCTGACACCCGGGTCTTTAGTTTCCCTTTCCCACCGTGCACTTCTGGGCCTACTTCTGTATACAGGGCCCAGTCCAGATTCAGCAGTAAGAAAGACAGAAGGAAAAGAGGATGACAGGAACTTTTCCTTTCTCTAAAGTCCACAGAAGCCAGCCTGGTTACTTCTGCCACTTCTGAAGGACTGCCTGGAACTGGGGCCAGAGGAAAGACAAAAAAAAGAAAAAAACACACAAGGGCACTCCCTCTATTTTCACTAACCCTTACAAGTCCACTTTCCAGCTGTTTAGACCAGAAAGAGAGGATTTCTAGACCAGAAAGAGAGGATTTCTCTTGGGGCTGTTTATGTTCAGACCTAGTGCAAATATCTGGATTCCACTGCCTTTGCATTTAGGCCAGGCGATACCAACGGGAAGAATGTTAACTCACTTCAAGTTCAGGGGATCTTCTAATTCTGGTCTCCTCCAGTCCAATCCACCATCTGCCACTAACTGCCATATGCCCTTTGATCTCTGCTCCAGGCATTTCCCCAGAACTTACAGCTTCATTCAGTATCTAGCAAGAGTTATATCCATAATATATAAAAAACTCTCAAAATTCAATGAGAAAATAAACACAAGTTAAAAACAGGCAAAAGATTAAAACAGATAGGAAGAAGCTATACAAATGGCACATGAAAAGATGTTTGACATCATTAGTCATTAGGGAAGTGCAAATATTAATAAAACCAAAATAAGACACTACTTCCTAAAACCAGAATGGCTAAAATAATTTTTTTAACTGATACCAAAAATTGCTGGTGAGGATGCAGCATAAGTAGAACTCCCATGTATTGCTGGTGGGATAAGATCATATATAACCACTTGGGAAAAGAGTTTCAAAATTTCTTTAAAAGTTAAACCTGTCATAGGACCCAAGAATTTATCCAAATATTTATCCAAGAAACATTAAAACTAATGCACACACAGAAACTTACATTCAAATATTTATATTACTTTGTTCATAATTGCCAAAAATTGGAAAACATGTTAATATGTTCATGTTGTGAATGGATAAATAACCCACAATACATCTCGAGCTCATGTTACTGCCAACACTATTTGGCAAAAAATAGAAATAAACTATTGATACACACACACACACCCAAAATATGAATGAATTTCAAACACATTATAATGTGTTCTAATTCTTCTAATTGACAGACATAATGTTCAGAAGGTTATGTACAGTATGATTTGATTTGTATGGCATTCTGGATAATTCAAAATTAAAGAGACACAGATTGGTTGTTGCCATAAAGCAGAGAAGGGTGAACCACAAATGAGTAGTACCACAGGGAGTGGTCTGTGGTGATGGGCGTCTCGTGGTTATTTAAGCACATCCTCTGTCAATCTCACATAACTGTACACCAGAGGAGTTTCACCGTATGCAAATAAAAAACTTGCAAAATTAATTTAATGTGAAAAAGAGAAAGAGAAAGAAATTTAACGAGAAAGAGCCAAAAGCAGGACAAATAGAAAGCATATAATTAGATGGTTATAATAATGGCAAATATCATCAGAGAAATGCAAATCAAAATTACTTTGAGATATCACCTAACTCCAGTAAGATTAGCACATATCACTAAATCCCCAAACCAGAGATGCTGGCGTGGATGTGGAGAAAGGGAACACTCCTACACTGCTGGTGGGAATGTAAACTAATACGTTCCTTTTGGAAAAACATCTGGAGAACACTTAGAGAACTAAAATAGACCTGCCATTTGACCCTGCAATTCCTTTATTAGGTATATTCCCAGACAACCAAAAATCGCATTACAACAAAGATATTTGCATCAGAATGTTTATTGCAGCCCAATTCATAATTGCCAGGTCATGGAAGAAGCCCAGGTGCCCATCAATCCACGAATGGATCAACAAACTGTGGTATATGTACACCATGGAATACTATGCAGCCATTAAGAAAGATGGAGACTTTATGTCCTTCATGTTCACATGGATGGACCTAGAAAATGTTCTTCTTAGCAAAGTATCACAGGAATGGAAGAAAAGTATCCAATGTACATACCCCTATTATGAAACTAATTTAAACCTTGTATATGAAAGCTATAACCTAATAACAACCTAAGGATACGGGGGGGGGGGAATGGGTGGAGGGAGGGGGATTCGAGGGTTCACTTCTGTGGTTTATCTTACAAGGGTACAAGTGAATCTTTCTATGAGTGGAATATGAACGTTTTAGCACAATGACTAAGAAAGTGACATGAAGGCTATTTTGACCAGTTGGATGGAAGTGTTTCGGATTGTGTATGAAAACACCACACCGTACCCCAGAAGTGCATTAATGTACACAGTTACCATTCAGTAAAAAAAAAAAAAAAAGGCAAATAGACTAGATATTTGAGTTAAAAATCAATAGGTAGATTTATGTCAAAATCTAACAATACACTATGCAAAGGACACACATCTGAACGTGTGAAAAGTTAAAGGATTAAGTACAACTGCACATATATCACACAAAACTAGCCAGAAATTCAGGGTAGTTCTGCTTAATATCAGAGACAGTAGAAACTAAGGCCAAAGAATTACTAGAAATAAATTCAGTTATTTTATATGTACTTAATGATGTGGCCTAAAAATAGATAAAAATTGAAATAACCATGAGAACACACTAACAAATTCATAATAAGATGGGAAGATTGTAACACATTCTTCAGTAAGTAATAATAAAATACAGATCTTAGCTAAGATCTGAGCAACATGATTAATAACTTGACCTAGGTAAAAGGCATCCCCAAATTACAAAATATATTTTGTTTACATGCACACGTGAACTTTTTAAAAATACTAACCACATACAACACCATTAAGAAAGTCTTTTAAAAATTTAAAGAACTAAAATTGTACAGGGAATGTTATTCAATCACAGAAATAAATCTTTTAAATTAGGCATATTTCATATATTAGAAAATTAAAATTAAGAAATATGTTTCTAAATATAAGATAGGTCAAAGAAGAAAATATAAGGGTAATAAAAATATTCAGAACTAGGTTACAAAAAAATACATAATCTAAACCTCAGTAATGAATTTAAAATTATTATTAACAGGGAATAAATTTGTATGCTATATATCATATATCAGGAAAGAAACAACTAAAAATTAATATCCTAATTATTTGTCTCCAAAAGTTAAAAATACTAAAATAAGATTATAGAAAGAAGGAAATAAATAAAAACAAAAGCAGAGATTAATGAAACAGAAAACAAACAACAGAAACAATAAAGAATGAAAAAAAATCAAAAAGTTAATTCTTTGCAAAACCTAATAATAAAATTCACAACCTCAGGAAAAACTATTCAACAAAGAGATGACATAAAAAACCAATATCATACCAGAATGACTAAAATACCAATATACCAGAATGGCTAAAATAAAATAAATTTTGATTTATTTAGAACACATTATTACAGAGTCTGTTTGCATTAAGAAAACAACAAAAATATTATGAGAAACTTTTATGTTAAGAATTATATAATTTTGTTGAAAGGAATAATGTCATAGAAAAAACTAACCAAAATTGATTACACTGTCACATAATCATCTTAATGGGTGCAGAGAAAAAGTATCTGATCAATTACAGCATTCATGACTTTTTTGATAAAGGTAAAGATTATCCTGTATCCACACCAAAAAAAAAAAAAATTGCAAACATACTTAAAGAAATAATGACAGTATTCATTCAGTAATGAGACAAAGTGCAGAAAGAGAAAGCATGTAGTCCTAAAACTTATAAAGAAATCCAATCATTAATTTAAAACTTTCTAACAAAGAAAATTCCAAGTTTGGATGGCTCTATACATATAAGACATTATAAATACAGAGTAAAAGAGAAGATACCTTCCCCAACTTATTTCATGAGTACAAGACACCATCTTAACCAACTCATTGACGGTAACATGCCAATAACAACCCATTCTGCTGTCATGATATGATGCTGAGACCATGACATCATGTGAGAAGCCGAGAATTTCACCTCTTTGATATTTCTGCCAAAGTCCACATCCAAATCTAATTACAAGAAAATATTAGACAAACCCAAATTGAGAGACACTCTTTCAAGCACCTGTTACATAATGTTTGTATATATGAAAACATCACACTGTACCCTATAAATGTGTATAATTATTATGTGTCAATTTAAAACAAATAAATACCAAAAAAAGGAAAAAGTCCTATATCCTTCATGTATATAGACACAAAAATTCTAAACCAATTCTTACTAAATCAAAAATAGCAATACATATTTTTAAAAATTCACCATCACTACAGAGATTGAACCAAGAAATGACTCAATATTCTAAAATAAACCAATGTTATTTACTATATTAAGACCTGAAAGAAAAAACATATACATGATCACATTAAATGATGCGAGATTATATTAATGGATGCATTTGACAGAATTCAACATTAAATCATGAATAAAAATTCTCAGCAAACTAGAGAGAGTAGGGAACTTCCTCAACCTAATAAAAGGCATCAATAAAAATTCTACACCTAGCATCATATTTACTGATGCAAAACTGAATGCTTTCTCACTAAGATTAAGAAAAAAGCAAGGTTGTCCTTTCTCACAGTCCTACAAATTCTAGCTAAATTCTACAAATTTTGCAATAAGGCAAAATAAATAAATAAATGATTCAGAATGATTAGAAGGGAAGATATACAAGTGTCCATACTTGCAGATAAATACATATTCATATCTATGACATTTCATAGACGTATTCTGTATCCACATAGAATATTATGTCCACAGAGAATATGCCCAAGAATCTACCAAAAAATGTAAATTAAAAAAAAATTCATGAGTGTAGCAAGGGGACAGGATACAACATCCCTAAAACCTATGAAGCATCAACTCTAAGTCTAAGTTTCACCTCAATATCATCACCTCAAAGTTCTAAATCTCATCATATTATTGTCTAAACAGCCCATATCTATGACATTCAGTATGTGATACATCCTGGGGCAAAAATCCTTCTTCCTGTGCAGGCCTTTTAAATTAGAAAACATGTTTTCTCCTTCCCCAAAATACACTGGTGGGACAGGCATAGTATGGACATTCCCATTCCAAAAGGGAGAAATTAGAAGGAATGAATTATTCATTTATTCTGAGAAAATTAAAAGTTGAATAGGAAAAGTTCCATTAGGTTTCAAGCTGTTGCTCAGTGTTCCACCCTCTGGGTCTGCAGAGGCAAAATCAAAACAAAACAAAACAAAAAATATTCCTACAATTCTACCAAGCATGTAAAGAAGAAATAATAATTCTACACATCTCTTAAGAGAAAGACATTACAAAAAAACTACAGATCAATGTCAGTCATGAATACAGATATAAAATTCTTCTAAATTTTTTTTAGATATTTTCTTTAAAAATGTCTTTTTTTAAATTTCAGATTAATATAATGGTTACATATATTTGCATCTGTTATGCAACATCTGAGTTATAACTGAGTCCTTCACCCCGGAGGTGTCATACAGGTGGGAGCTTACTGAACCCCAGTCCCCATCTCCCTTGCCCCCTACTTTAAGTTTTAAATTACGTTTTAAGAATTTAAGGGGCCTGTAGTTGTTTATCTGCTGGTTTCAAATTAGTATTGAGAACATGTGGTGCTTGCTTTTCTGTTCTTGAGATACTTTACTAAGGAGAATATTCTTTAACAACATCCAGGTAAATACAAAAGACAGAGAGTCTTCATCTTTTTATGGCAGAATAGTATTCCATGGCATGTGTGGGTGCAGGCCTGCGTGCATGTGCATACCACGGTTTATTAATGCATCCACGTGTTGACAGCCACTTGGTTTATTACCACATCTTTGTCATTGTCAATTGAGCTGCCATAAACATTCAAGTGCAAATATCCTTGTGATAAAATGATGTATTTTTTTCTTCTGAGTAGATACCTAGTAATGGGATTATGGGATCAAATGGAAAGTCTGCTTTTAGCTCTTTGAGGATTCTCCATACTTCTTTCCAAATAGGCTGTACTAGTTTGCAATCCCACCAACACTGTATAAGTGTTCCCTTCTCCCTGCACCCACCCTAGCATCTAAACATCAAGTTCAGCAATATATAAAAAGAATAATAGAATAATACATCTTGATAAAGGTGGGGGGATCAGCCTATCTCAGAAATGTAAGAGAAGTGTAACATTTGAAAAAATCAATCTATGTAACTTGCCAAATTACTAGCCTAAGAAAGCAAAACTATATGATCTTTGTAATCTATTCAGTAGGAGCATTTGACACAGTCCAATATTCATTTCTAATAAAAAGCTCTTTCTAGAAGGACAGAAAAAGGAATTTTTAGCAGAAATGAATATTGGAGATTTTCTAATTGTGCTAAATGTTATCTGTGGAAAACCTACAGCTAATATCATGCTTGATAATAAAAGACTAAATGCTTTCTCTCCTAAGATCAGAAACAAAACAAAGAGTCTTCTTCACCATTCCTACTAAGCATTGCATTGTACTAGAAGTCTAGCAAGTGCAGTAAGGCATCCAGTTGGAAAGAAAGAAGTAAAACTGTCTCTATTCACCAATGACATAATCCACAGTAAAATACGAGAACTAATCAGTGAGTTTTGCATGTTTTCATGGCAACAAGATCAGTATCCCATAATTAGTTGTGCTCCTACATACTAGCAACGCAAACTCAGAAATCTAAATCTTCAAAAAATACCATTAACAATAGCCCTCAAAACTATGATATGCGTAGGCACATGCTGAAAAAAATATTTCTGAGAGAAATTTAAGAAGCCCTAAATAAATAAATACATGTCATGCTATGGTTTTGAATACTCAGTACTGTTAAGAAGTAAAGTCTCTCCAAATTAATTTCTAGAATCAGCATGATGCGAATCAAAATTCCAGTATTCCTTTGTGTAGAAATCGAAAAATTAATTCTAAACCTCATGTGGAAATTTGAAGACTTTAAAGAGCCCAAACCCACTTTGATAAATAAGAACAAATGTGGAATAGCACCACTTGATTTTAAGACTGATAATAAAGCTACAGTAATGAAAACTATGATATTGCTGTAAAGACAGATATTTCATAAATGCATAACAAATAGATTAAAACAGGGTAGAATAGAATAGAATATAAAAAGCACGATTCATAAAAAAAGATGAATCAAAATTAAAATATGCACTTTTTAAAAGATCTTACTAAAAATTGGGGCAGGGAAAAAATATATGCAATTCATACAAGTAGTAAAATAGGACTTGTGTCCAAATGTATAAAAATTCTCAAAATTCAATAAGAAAACAAATGGCCCAATTTTTACAATGGACAAAATGTGAATAGATATTTCACTAAAATGATACACAGATAAAAAATTAACACATGAGGAATGGCTGTTCAACATCCTTTGTCATTAGGTCAATGATGAATTAAAACTAAGATGAGATACCATTACCCACTTAAGAAAGTGCATAAAATTAAAAAAGACTTCCCATACCAAGTTTTGGCAAGAATGCGGAAGAACTAGAACCCTCATGTCCTGCTAGTGGGAGTGTAGAATGGTACAGCACCTTCGGGCATTTTTTAAAACATCAAATAAATCCATAAAATAATCCAGACATTCCACCAGTGACGTATTTACTCAAGAGAACTGAAAGCATACATCTACAGAAAGACTTCTATACATTTTAATTTTAAAACAGTAATTAAAAGCCAAAAGAAAACCTGTAAACAATACAAATGTCCATTAACACATGAATGGATGACCTATGATATATCCTTAGGATAGAATTCAACTCAACAAAACGGAGTGAACAAAACGGATTAATGCATGCCACAGCAAAGATGGGTCTCAAAATCTTGAGTAAAAGAAATCAGGTGAAAAATAGTACATGTCATATGATCCCATTTATGAATATATAAAATTCTAGAAGATACAAACTAATCTAGAGCAACAGAAAAGAGATCAGCGGGTGCGTGGGGGGAGGCGGGGAATGGAGGAAAGGAGAGGTCAAGATCACAAAGAGTCAAGATGTTTTTGAGTATGATGGAAATGTTCATTATATGGTGGTGATTTCATGAGTATATACATATATCAAAAGTGACCAATCAAACTGTACACTTCAAATCTGTGTCGTCTATTGTATGTTAATCATACCTCATAAAAAAAGAAAAATGGGGGAGGCACCGGGCAATGTGTGGATTATGGCCTAGGAAATCCAGCATGGGTGAAAGAGGGATTGCCCACATCTCCAGTGAAAGAGATAACAGCACCCTCGGGGCCCCTCTAGCCATGAGAGGAGAGCCAGTGGGTGTCTCCTCCTCCCTACCTGGCCTTGCAAAGCTGTATGAAAATCTGGAAATAAAACCATTGCTGTCCCTAGGGAGAGGCACAAGGTTGGCATTGATGCCAGAAGCAAACAAGTTAAACAAAAAATGTCCCCCCAGATCTTTCCAGCTCCTGTCTAAGATTTCGGGGGGGGGGGCACTTTTTGTTTAAGTTGCTTGCCTCTGGCAACAATGTCAATCTTGTGCCTTCCCCTAGGGAAAGCAATGGTTTTATTGATCAAAGACCACATTATACTCATGGCCACTTTGAAGGTGAAATCAGTTGTAAGCATGTTGACGTTTGCACTAAAAAGACAAGAGAAAAGGCCATGGACCGGGGGTGGGGGTGGGGTGGGGGGGGAGGCATCACTGTACCGAATAGAAACCTTCCTTCCACAGCATGGGGTCCCAGCTGGGCCTTCATTCCATTCAGAACGCATCCAAGCTCTTTCTCTGGAAAACTTTTATCCATCTCCAAATTGTCCTACAAAACACAGCACTTATCTGAGGCTACGGAGAAAGTTCATTTTATCAGTTTGCCTCCTCATCTCTTCTAAATCCCAGAATCCTATTTCCCAAAACACACATGCAATGCTCATACTGTCCCTTCTCAGCTCCCTCCATCCCTCCAGACACACAGTGACTACTACACCTTGTTCCTCCTGCCTACCTCCCTCAGATGGACTGTCCCACATCATTTATGACTCAAAAATGCCACCCTTTTTAGGAAGCTTTTCCCGATGACATGGGCATGGCCATTCCCCTGGGTTATAATCAACCTCAGTAAACCCTGCTGTTTTTAGCATATTCACACTCCCCACCACTGTTTGCTGTCTGGTGAGTCTCTCCAGCTGACACATGGAGATGTCAGTGACCGTTTGTGGACTAAGTGGACAGATGAGAGCACACTCGTGTTATCTGTGGGTGACAGTCACTTTCAGTATGGTAGCCACAGGGAAGTTGGCAGCCAAGGATTTCTAATGCATCCACAAGCCCAGTGTACATAATTCCAAGAGGCTCAGTAGACAATCTTGTGGAGGGAAAATTAGGTTCCCTGTCCCCACCCATACCTGCCCTAGGAGATGACAGTGAAGGTTTAGCTGCATACCCCAGAGCCCTGGAAACTGGGTCCCCACCATCACTTGTCTCTAGGAGTTTGGCCCTTTCTGTTCCGGGTCTAGTGGTGGTCAGTAAACATGACAGCCATACTCCCCGAGAGTGGGGCCTTGGAGAAACAGTGTTCACCCTCAGCAGGGCCTAAGAAGAGACACCCTAGGGTACTTTGTCTAGCCAAGGCCTGAGCAGAGAGGTGGGGAAGTCAGCATGGCAGTAAGCAGCAAGGTGCCCCTAAGAATGACTGGTTGAAGTCACCTAGCTTAGATGAGCAGGCTGGCCCCAGGAAATCACTAATTAGACTTTGTTAGTGAAAAAAGGTATATTCTCCTGGCCTGTCTGGATAGTTATATCCTACTTTACAATTACTAGCAATTGTATGCCAAGTACCTTCATGGTGGGGTGGGTGTCTTTTCACCATATACTCTTTTATGTTAATAACAACAAATGCCAGATTACCCGAAAGTTTGACAAAACTGACTTATGCCCATTCATTAAGTTCAGTTCAATTTAAGTGCTTCCTACAACAATCCACAATAATTAAGTTCTGGGGAAGGGGGAGGTTCCCTGTAGTTTCATCAAAAATGGCTAAATAATAAACCACAGTTCGCTCCTCTGTTTAAAGATTTCATGACAAAGGTGATGACTGTCTGTATGAAACGTTATTACTGTAATTTCCTTTGAAAATTGCGACGCAACTTTGAGTTTTTGCACGTGTCCAGCTGTCCTTAAGGTCGGGGCTGGACGCCTGGCGGTTTGGCGCCCCCTAGTCATTCTGCAGAAGCAGCCTCCGTTTCTCAAACTGCAGTGTGAGTTCATGTAATGTCACGTAATGTAAAGTCAAGTTAATGTAAGTTAAAGAAGAGAATCAAGAGCAATGATTTTAAAAAATAATCTTCCAAAAATAAATTCTTTCTGAGCTTCCTCAGATGATCATAAAAACAAGATGATAAAACTGGGTAAAAACTGCTACACCGTCATCAGTCCCAGCTCCGGGTGTAACATAGTACCAACCAGAATGGCAGACCTACGATCTTAAAAATCATTTTTCAGACAGAAACCTGCTCTAATTTCAGAATCAAGGTCTCAAGAACAAATGTAAGCCTGAGGGATCCGTTTTGTTTCCTTCAATTTTCCAGTGAAATCAGAGACCCTGTTCTTGGCTGTTAACACAGAAACTCTAGGGTACAAGGAAGCGATACAGGAGAGGGGACAGCCAGCAACAGTCACCGCAGGGCCACTGCGGGCAGGCCTGAGTGCTCATAAGAAAATGAAGACACTGGACCTTTGCCCAGGTGCCCTCCACTCTTCTTATCTTCGGTCTTTTTCCCCTTATAGAGGCCCGATTATTGTAATTTTATTTTTTTTATTTTATTTTATCTACTACAAGAATAAAGCTGGAACCAAATTGTTCCTCTCATTCTAAGAGGAGGCTATATATTTCTAAAAGGGAGATGAACATGTGCGCGCGTGTGTTTATATGGAGAGGAAAGGAGAGAGCGAAACAGAGAGAATTGGGTGAGAGAGAGACGGTGGATAAAGGCTAACTTCACCCTAGGCTGCGTGGGGAGGGGCGCAGTGGAGAATTGGGCGAGAGGGAGATGGTGGATAAAGGCTAACTTCATCCTAAGGCTGCGTGGGGAGGGGAGCAGTGGAGATTCTGATTTGCTGTTCCTACCACAAACTGCAAGGGGCCCCTCCAAAACACCTACCCCCTCCTAAAGCAAGTATTCAAGTTCAACAATGTCCAGGAAAGTCTCTTCCCGCCGGCATTTCAGCGGTTCCCACCGCTCGCCCACAACCCCTTTGTGGGAAAAAAAAAGCCTTGAAAAAGTTAATTCGCCCTCCAATCCTGGACCACTAGCGTCCTCTGTTGGTCACCGCAGGGAAGGAGCGCGCAGAGAAAGTTGAAGAGACCCGAGTACCACCGGAGAAGGCCGACAGCGACCTCAAGGGCACAGCTGGACTTCAGCTCTACTGCAATGCCTTTCTATCCAGCAGAGAAGTGAGAATCCCAGTCTCTACTACCGCGCATCTGAGGGAATTTAGTACAGGGATCCTAAGTCTCCTTCAAAACAGTGGTAGTGAAAATCACCAAAGTCAGTATCATTTTGTTATTAATATGCCTCAGCAGTGCCGGTTTCATTGTCTTTATTATTCTTTTCTTGTGGATGTAAACAATTTGAAGACACGATCAAGGAGAATACCTAAAACAAGCAGCAGAGCTGCGGTTTAAAGTTATACACACACACACACACACACACACACATATATATATATATGTTTAAAGTCCAGCCTTAAGGACGACGTCGCTGTCAGCCCGCTCTAAACTGGGGGTTGCGGCGGAGTAGCCAGAACGTCTTTACCGCTTTGCGAAGCAAGCGTCAATGGGGACTAGGACTCCGTGCCTATCTGCAGATGCGTATTTGCGGTTCGCTGGGGGTGCTAAAGGCCAGCGGCTGTAAATTAACACCCTCCCCCAACAGCGCCTCGACTTCCGAAGACTTCAGTGGCCATCAGGTATTCTCATTCAGAAATGTTCAAGACTTTCTCTACCCCACGAATTAAACTTTAGAAACTTTTGCAAAGTGCACAAGAATGAGGAGCTTCTTGCCAGTTATCCTAACAGGAGCTCGCCGTAGGGCGACCTCGCCGGGGGCGCGGAGAGGTAAGGGCAGAGGTGCAGAGGAGGTCCGGGGAGCCTAGTTGGCCTGGAGCGACTGGGGTGTCGGGGACGCTGAGGAGGTTTGGGGCCCACAGTGGCCGGGCGGGCTGTTATTCCCAGGGATTGCGAGGTGGCCCAGGCGCCAAGCGTGCGCACGGGAGCAGGTGCCCAGACCCGCGGCGAGCTGGAGGCCAAGACTCGGGCCCCCGCCGCGGGGCCTGCGCCGACCCACCCCGCCCCCCTCCTGGGCGCGCCGTTCCGGGGCGTGTCCTCGGCCGCTGCGGCTCTATATAGCGGCCGGCGCACCCGGGCCGCCCAGATGCGAGCGCGCAGCGAGACAATAAGGACCCGCTGCCTGCCTGGATCCCGCAACCTCGCGCCGAGTGCTGTCGCCCTATTCCTGCGCACCCCAGCCGACCGAGCAGCTGGCCTCCCTGACGGCGCCATGCAACGAGCACGCCTCATGCTCTGGGCCGCGGCGTTGACCGTGCTGGTGCTGCTTCGTGAGCCGCCAGTGGCTCGGGCTGGCGCAGGCTCGGCGGGCGCCGGCCCGGTGGTGCGCTGCGAGCCGTGCGACGCGCGTGCGCTGGCCCAGTGCGTGCCTCCGCCCGCCGCGCCCGCGTGCGCCGAGCTGGTGCGCGAGCCGGGCTGCGGCTGCTGCCTGACGTGCGCGCTGCGAGAAGGCCAGTCGTGCGGCGTCTACACCGAGCGCTGCGGCGCCGGCCTCCGCTGCCAGCCGCCGCAAGGCGACCCGCGCCCGCTGCAGGCGCTGCTGGACGGCCGCGGGCTCTGCGCCAACGCCAGTGCCATGGGCCGCCTGCGCTCCTACCTGCTGCCAGCGCCGCCCGCGCCAGGTGAGCCGCCCGCGCCAGGTGCCCTGCGCACTGCACCCGGGGCTGATGCGAACGGCTGGGGGTCGCTGGGGGTGCTGTTGGGGTGAAACTATTTTTTTCTCGGTCCGAGGGTTGTACCTGGGGAGCCTGAGGCCCAAAAGGTGTAGACGCTTGCTAGAGAAACCCTAAGTAGAACGAGTACTTTGTGGACTGCAAAGCTTTTTCAGTGGCAATCGGTTAAAGGTTTCAGGGACGGGCGAGAAAGCGGTATCCAGGTTAGCTGTCAATGAAAAGATCCTGAACACGGGAGATTCTTTTGCCCTACGCGGGTACGAAAGGTGAACTATATAGTCCGATTTTATGGAACGTGACTTTGGACTCCCGCGAACTAAGGGCGCGCGTCAGTCCCAAGGGTGCTTGGTGTGGGTATTGGGAACGCAGTACGGTGACCAAGGGGCGGATTTGGACCTGGGAAGGTGGGCAGGGACCTTGTCTTTAGAAATGCTAACATTTGCACAACCTTTGATTTGCAATGCAGTGTCATGTCCTGGTATGTCAAAAACAAGGTGGATTTGGGGTTTGGTATCTTTTACACTTAGAAAACCTGAAGTTCAGAAAGAAGCAAATTTTCAAGGTCACCTAGAGGCAGAAATAAACTGTAGGTTTAAACCCTGTGTGGCCACTTTCCTACCATCCCATTTACATTACGCTGCACCTCTTCGGATCCCAAACAAATGCCCAGGTGCCTGGGGGTTCAGAGAATGTGGACGGAGTGGATTTCAATTACAGGAATATGAGTTGGAATCAGTTCTGGGACTATTTCCCCTCTTAATCTGAAATGGGAAGAGTGAGGAGCAGTAAAAAAGAAGCCCCAGAAGAAGAAAAATGCAAACATTTGGCAGAGTCACCTCTTCTGGCTCAGCCACTGTCAGGCAGGTGCAGTTCTGGTAAGGCATCGCGTTGTTCCCTTAAAAAAGAAGTTCCCATGGATTTGGCAGCTGTTCCTCTTTCAGGCATGCTTAGCCAGCCTCAGTTATACAAGAAAAGTCCCTGCCCTACACAGCTGAAGGCTGGGAGAATTCTCCCGACTCTAGTCCCCCTCCGCGGACAGATAGCACTGAGCCAGCCCCCCGTCCAAGCCTGGCAGGATGGACAGTCCTGGATAACTTACATAGCTGCAGAATTCCAACCCTGGTGAACTTACGTCCTTGCTAGGCAAGGCTGACTTCATTCTGAGAAACACCAGATTAATGGAAAGGGAAGATTCTAATTGCCTGAAACATGCAGGGACTCCAGTTGATTGTTAGAATCACTGGAGGCATTTGTCTCTCCAGGCAAAGTTACGTTGTTTGCTAAGTGTGTCTGTTGTTGTTCTAGTACATTTTGGGGTGTTTAAAAGGTGATCTTGGAAAATATTCATAATATTATGATAACCACCGTAGTAGTTCAGTAGTATGGGTTGATGTGAGTTATTATAAAATTACAAAACAATCTAAGTGACTTCTAAAATTCATTTGAGAAAAATAGGCAAATTTTTATGATCGTAAAAAGTCATAGTTATCTGTTCCTTAAATAGAACTGTGTTTTCTTCATGCCCTAGTCTGCAGTCCAGGCATTAAGAAGAAACCAAGCAAGTTTAAGAAATTACTCAGGTTTCTTTGAAAAAGAAAAGGAAAAGACTAGGATTAAAGGAAATTGAAACCAAGTTCTGTCACTTAGGGGCATACTTTGCCAGGCTCTGGGATAGACCCTGGGAATTTGCACTCCCCAAGGCACAAAACCCCTTAGGAAACGTTGCACCTTGACTTCAGTGGGCTCTTTGGTGGGTAAAGAAACTGAGACCCAGAGAGGAGAGGGATTTCCCAAGGCTGGGTGAGTGACCCTTCCAGTGTGCACTTCCAGAACAGAGGAAGGCATTTGCGCCAAATAATTTCAACCCTCTGGTATCTATCTAGAATAGGTTTAGGACCAAAAGGGTGACATAACACCTCTGCTAAGGGTAGACATTAAGACTCTGCCTTTCGGAGTAAAGGAATCCCTTGACAGTCACTTTCAGACTTAAGCCAAAGTCACTGGGAGGTCTGAGTGCCCCAGGAGCATCTTCCATAAATGTAGCCTTTGATTCCTATAGGGGTCCTTCATCCATCTCCGAAAAGAAGTGAAGTGAGAATCCTGGCCATACATCAAACCACAAATTTAGTCATATACTTAAAATCCCAACTAAACTCCATTCCAAGGATCAGGCTGTCTGCACATAGCACTTTTGATTATAAATGAGGATCTGCTGGAAGGCGCTTTCCTTCTCCCCACCCCGACCCAGGGAATGAAAGTGCTTGGCACTTAGAAGCCTGAGCACTGAGTGGAAGTTCAGCGCTCCTGTGCTGACTGGGGGTGAGGAGGACTCACCCAGGAGGGGTCCCCCAGGATGCATAAGGTCTTTGTGGACCTTGAGTTTTAGAGATGTAACAAGAGACCTCAAAGACAAGCCACCGGCACACCCACTGCAGATTGGAATTCAGATTCCCCATCCGAGCCTGACGCCAAGCTCACAGGCAGCCTTTACCCCTGGTAGCATGGCCACGCTGGCCAACCATGAGCCAATGCTGGAATTCCCAGGAGTGCTTATTAAAACCCACACTGCCACAGCCACTCCAGTGTTGGTGGGGAAGATGTGCATTTTTTCCAATTTCCTGGGGCTGTCGCTGCTCCCACAGGTGGGAGGATCTCCTGCAAGATCTCCTGCAACACCTCCCTGGCTCAGGTCCACCCCTGCCAGTGTGGGGTAAACCACCTATAGAGAGGAACTTGGTGAGCATCTTTCTGCCTTCTTCATTTGCAGCTACTTAGGGAAAGCACATGTCAGATTGATTTTAAACAGATGAGCTCTTGAGATATAGGAGCTGCCATGTGCAGGGAGCACTATGGACTAACACTTCATCAAAGTGACTATGCTATGTCCATGCGACTTGGTTGCAGTATTAAGATTTGGGGAAAGGCTGTTGTTAGATGTCAATAACTCTTAATGTCTTTGCCTCCCTTGCGCTTTTCAAGGAAACGCCAGTGAGTCAGAGGAAGACCGCAGTGCTACCAGTGTGGAGAGCCAGGCTGTCCCCAGCACACACCGCATGTCTGATTCCAAGTTCCACCCCATCCATGCCAAGATGGATGTCATCAAGAAAGGGCATGCCAAAGACAGCCAGCGCTACAAGGTCGACTACGAGTCTCAGAGCACAGACACCCAGAACTTCTCCTCTGAGTCTAAGCGAGAGACAGAATATGTGAGAGCCTTTCCTTTTGCCAAAGGAGGAGGGTGGGACCCACCATGCCTGGGTACTCAGGGCCTCTGAAGAACACTCTTTACACAACAAGCCCCAGTGGTCCCGTTTGCCCTCTCTGCCTCAAATCTTTCCTCTCCCTCCTTACATAAAGAATATTGACCCTTTCCTATCTCAGATAATCTCAGGAGGACCAAACTGAAATAACACTTGTAAAAGCAAATGGGGTATCAGAAAGACCTCGGCAGATAAAGTAAAATATTCTCTTAGAGAGAGTTATAGATTGACCTACTGTTGGCCCTGTGCCAGCTTCTGTGCCTCACCCTGGGAAGAGCCTGAGGAGAACAGGAGCAGGAGATGGCATCCATGTGGGATTTTCCTGCTAAATCAGGCAAAAGACATTTGAGGAACATACGTATTGCAGGTCCCACTTGTGATAGCTGTGTGGCCCTGTGGGATTTTTGAAAACGTGCATTCCAGAGAAATAACCCTGACTCTGTTGTTCCCCAACTTCCTAATCCCTAGGGTCCTTGCCGCAGAGAAATGGAGGACACACTGAATCACCTGAAGTTCCTCAATGTGCTAAGTCCCAGGGGCGTTCACATCCCCAACTGCGACAAGAAGGGATTTTATAAGAAAAAGCAGGTGAGTGAGGTCAAGTGTTTCTTTCTCTCCCACTGTCCAGTGACACCAGGAGAAATTAGCCTCTGACCTCGGACTCTGAGCCCACATGGCACCGGGGCTGGGACCAAGGGCTACTTTGACTTGTTGCTCCAAGTCAAAGTGATGCTAGATGGGCACCCAACCCCAGTGCCCGTGTACCACCCATCCCCTCCCGCCCTTTCAGCAGCTCAGCCACAGAACACATGCAGTGCCATCCGTGGAGTTCATCATGAACCACGGGAGGACACACCCACACTTCTGTTAGTGCTGCATCATGGAATGGCCCTTCAGATGACTATTGTAGCACATTTCTGAGAAGTGAGGTGTGAGGTCACGTAACAGAAAGCTTACTTGAGATCGTATATTGATCCCTTTTCACACCGAGGCCGCCTTGATAGTGACAAGCAGTTGTAGTTACATTAAGCCATAATCCATATGCCTCTGTAGAGTGTGCATTATGGTGGCAGCATTTCCGTTGGCTGTAAAATTGAAAAATTTGTACCAAGATTTCTGTAGACTTAGTCTTAGAAGACCTAAGTAATAAATGCCGGCCCCAGGGTGACCCTGTTCCCGGGTTTGCAGTGGGCGTCACCCGTCCCAGAGCCTGAGTCTTCCTCTATAGCTGTTGTTCTCTTTGGCCTCTTAATCACACCAGCATTTTCTACCATACATGCAACAGATTCACCCTGACACGGTGCCATGAGTCCCAGGGCAGAGAGAACATTCTCATTTCCTCATTTGGCAGATAAGCCTGAGGCTCACCAGGGTCTGTAGGGTCTGATATCCACCTTAGACTTTTAGAGGCATAAAACTGCCCCACCCCAGCTTAGAAAAGTAAACATCTGCACACATGTGCGTACCGACACCCACGCTGCTGCCTAGGCCCACGTGTGGCTCTCAAGTAGCCTTGGCTGTGATTTCTGGGAAAACCATGTTGCCATCTTCCCTGGTGCCCAAACTGCCCCTGGGCCAGGGGATGTTTTTTCACTTCTGGGTCTTCTGTTTTCTGTCCCACAGTGCCGCCCTTCCAAAGGCAGAAAGCGGGGCTTCTGCTGGTGCGTGGATAAGTACGGACAGCCGCTCCCGGGCTACGATGCCAAGGGGAAGGAGGACGTGCACTGCTACAGCATGCAGAGCAAATAGACGCCGGCTGTGTGACGTAAGCCCTCCGCAGGGAACTGTGTCGGGATCCAGGGCCTCAGTGTCACTAGCCTTGGGGGCTCCATAGACTGAGGATTTCTTGGAGGCTGGACGTGGCCACTGGCCCTTTCCCACCCTTGCTGACCCAGGAGCTGCATTCCAGGCCCAGAGAGAGAAAAGCAAACAGACTCTTCAGAAGGATATAGGGAGAGGGAGTCCCCACCAACCCAACCAAACAGACGCAGGCAAAGAGGCTGGACCAGCAGAGAGACACTCTGCTTTATTTCAAAGCACTTACAAGACCTGAGCTTACAATACACTCCCAGACAATTTTCAAAGTTAAGCTTTTCCTATGTAACTCAGATGGTTCATTTATCTTCCCAGGGAAACCGTTTCAGTCCACAAGAACTTCTTAGGGACACATGTTTCTTAAAGATGTGGATAGGAGACAAATGAAATTGCTGCTCAGTGGACAGAGCGTTAGTCAGAAGATGTGGCTGGTTGGTTTTTTTCTGTAAAATATATTATGATTATTCTGCTAGTCTGTGGCTAATTTTAATAAAAGTTTATTTAAATTTAATACAAAAAATAGAATTTTAAACTATCATTTTGGAGATTATTACCACATTCAGTATTCTTTTTTTCCTTTAATAAATCAAGGAGTTTTGGGGGGGGCAAAGGATGAATATAATTCATCTTCTCAACACAAATTTAGTTTAAGTAGAAGAAATTTTTACTTTTAGCCATAAAGTTTTTTTTTTTCCTTGCAAGTTAGAATAATTCCAATTTTAGGGTAACTCTTTTTGATAGTGAATATGGTGAGACTCTTATAGCATTCTTTGCTTTGTTACAAAGTATAGGTTGTGATCCCAGCCACCACCTACAGGCCCAAGCCCATTTACCTGGGGACTGTGCCTGAGTATCTCAGGGAAGGATCTGAGCCCTTTGGATTTTTGGAGGGATAATTTCAATATATTTCTTTCTCTTTTTGTTTTAGTTAATGTGGAGCTCAAATGCGCCTTATTTTGCACAAAAGACTGCCGAGGACATGATCAGCAGCTGGCTACAGCCTCGATTTATATTTCTTTTTGTGGTGAACTGAATTTTTATTTTTAAACCAAAGTTTAGAGAGAGGTTTTTGAAACGCCTGTGGTTCCTTTAAATGGTAAACTTGAGCATCTTTCTTTCCAGTTTCCTGTAATCAGTGAAAAGCAGTTTGAATTCTCTTGTTGCTTCCTATAAAAATACTGGTAAACTCCAGCACTGCACCTGGACGTCATCCCCTCGTGGGACTCTCACCACATGTTCGCCGGGCAGTGGACCCCGACTTCATGACGTAGGTGGCCATGTTGCCAACATAGAGTCCATGCTTTAGCCCTGCTCTCTGTAAAGTGAACACAGGTCTTAACAAGAATAGGAAACCCCTAAACTCTGACCATCCTGATACCCCTCCTGGAGCTCATAGCCTTCTGTGGTGCCATCTTTGAGGCAAGAGCCTGCGTCCCTCGACCAAGAAGATCATTCATATCTTCCAGTGACCTGTACTGCTTAGGGACTGTTAAATAAGGTGGAGTCTTATTAAAAGAAAAAAAAAATGACCAAGAATGTTTTAGGACCCTCTGGGAACCTATAAAGGCAGGTATTTCTGACCCTCCTTTATCAGGAAGCTTCCCAAAGACATGGCCCTGTGAAAGACCCATGATGGCCTTTGCTGTGGCTCCAAAGGGAAGAGGGATGGGGGGACAGTAAGAGTCAGCCTTCGTGTTCAGAAGCATTATAAATAATGGCACGATTCTTCAGATGACTGCAGAAAATAGTGTTTTGTAGTTCAACCGTTCATGACAAAGTTCATTTTTGAGGATAAGCTTTCTAAAAACAAAGATTTATTTTCATCTCTCACCTTTTCTCCTCCTTGGCACAGTGTAAACAATAATATCTAAACAGGAAAGTTGAATGGCTTGTTGGAGAGCCCATTGAGGATACGGGGAACACATAGGGAGTCACCTGTGTTTGTCGAACTTGGAGTCATTCTCATACTTTTCTTTATAATTCACACATATATGCAGAGAAGATATGTTCTTAATTCATTGTTAACATTGTATACAACATAGCCCAAATATAATAGGATCTATACTAGATATTCCTAGATGAAATCTTAGAGATGCTAGATGACATAACTGTGGCTGCAACGGAAGAAAGGAGCTGGTGCCCGTGGGGCTAGGCTGCTCTCCCAGAAGCCAAACCTGAGGAGGTCTGGAGACGTCAGGCATGGGAGAACTCTGCCTTGTCCTGCTGTGGCCCTCCGTGTGGACACCCACTTCACAGAGCTCTCCTTGAGAACACCAAGGGATCTCAAGACATTCTGCCTACCTATTAGCTTTTCTTTATTTTTTTAAGTTTTTGAAAAAAAAAGTATTTTTGAAAAGTTTGTCTTGCAATGTATTTATAAATAGTAAATAAAGTTTTTACCATAAAAAAAATCTTTCCCCTTATTATTGACAGCCTCTGGGTTTTGTGTCACTAATGAAATAACCCTGAAAGGGCAAAATATTCCAGCTATCGTAGAAAATTTCATAAGTGCTACTATAGTTCCCTGCTTCTATCTCTGGCAAAGAAACACAGGAAGAACACTAGCAAAAATTCCCACAGCCTTTGGTGGCATCCTGGGAAGGCACTGAGTTACATCTGCAAGATGGGCCAGCTTTAGGGGGTTACACTGTGGGCCCCGTTCCCATGGTGGAGGATGGTGGGGGGGCAGGTTTGAGCAACTCAGTAAATGCATCTCTGTGACCATCTGGTCCTCGTCTTTTGGGGGTTGTGTCCCACACTGTCCCAGCTAACACTACTCCGAGGAACCGTCCGTGACCAATCAGCAAGGGTCAGAACAGACAGTCCTGTGCCCGTCCCCTTCTACCCCAGGCCCCTCTGCACTGCTGGGAGAAGGGACGTAGACAAAGGCAGGAGGAAGAAGACCCTGCCGGACCTCTCTACAGCATTGGAACAATGGTCTCTTGTCAGAACCTGTGGCTTCAATGTATCAAAAGTTAAGCTGTGTGTAAAGGAATTACAGGCAGAAATTCCCGAGTTACAAACATCCAACTGAGGTAGAACTAGCACTTATGGAAGCTATTATAGATAGTAGGTGAATGTGCCTTGTCAGATGTACATACAAATTCAAGAACATACCTGTAGAACCTATCTTGTTTGTAACCTGAGGACTGCCCGTATTTTCTATTTAAAGCTGTGTTTGATGGGTTGATGAAACATCTATTATAAAATGGTGCCCTCATCACAGGGTGTTGTGTGTGATGAGCAGTAAGGGTGATCGTCTGAGAACCAGGAGAAATGGAGGGCAGACACCTGTGTGGTGCAGCTCCTACAAAGCCTCCAGGATGGAGAAATGTAATGGGCAGGGGGAGCTCTTTGCAGGAAGCAACTGCCAAGAGGCCATGGAGCGTGGGGCAGGGTCCTGGAGCATGGAGGTAGCCAGACTATGTGTCTAGAAATCCAGGGGCAAGGCTTGGAAGGATCTTGGGAACTTCTGAAGGGCCATGAGCTGCACAATGATGCTTCCTTTATAAACCCATGGGTTTGCCTTCCTGGAAGACACCAACTCATACACCCTTCCTCATCCTTAACCTCTAACCTGTGAACTTTCCACACCATTCAAAGGGTAATTCTGTGTGTCAATTTGACTGGGCCACAGGATGCCCAGATGAAAAATTATTTCTGGATGTGTTTATGAGGGTGTTTCCAGATGAGATCTGTATCTGAACCAGTAGGCTCAATAAAGTAGATTTCCCTCCCTGACATGGATGTGGTTGGACATCATCTAATGGGTTAAGGGTATGAATAGAAAAAAAAAGGCAGAGGAATTGTGCCTTTTTTCCATGTCATCCTCTCTGGCCCTCAAATTGAGACACATCATCAGCCGCTTCAATTCTTGGGTCTTGGTGGCTCCTGTGGCTCAAGGAGTAGGGCGCCAGCCCCATACACCGGAGGTGGTGGGTTCAAACCCAGCCCTGGCCAAAAACTGCAAAACAAAAACAAAAAAAACAATTCTTGGGTCTTTTGGCCCCAAACCAAATTATACCAGCAGATTTCCCAGTTCTCCAGCTTGCAAATTGCAGATGCCAGAACTTCTCAGCCTCCTTAACTATGTGAGCCAACTTTTCATAATAAATCCAGACTATAGATGGATAGATATAACTTAATGGTTCTTTCCTCTGGAGAACTATAATACAATACCTTTGATCTCCTCTTCCTTTTAAATGCTCTCCTGCTACCTTCAGTAAATACCTCGCAGTTGCACACCCACCCATTCTCCTCTTGCCTCTCCACTTCTTCCATCTCCTTCCTTGGCCTCCCAGCTAGACTCTTTGGGCTCCGTCTTACCCTCTGCCCTCTCTCTCAGCCTAATGATGTTCTCTCAGCCTTTCTTCCACCATCCCCTAAAGACACAAGCCCCGAAATGAGATTTCACACACAGAAATGAACACACACAAGGGTATTCGACTTTCTGGAAGTCAACCCAATGCAAATGCTATGACAACAGCTTCCTGAGATTCAGCTATCAAAATGACATACTTTACAAAAAATAGCCTTCACCAGTGTTGATGAGAGTGTCATAGTGGATTCCATGTTTTCTATTGTGGGAAAGGCAGCCCGTCCAGCAGGACATTTTTGATCTAACTAACCAGCCATCCCACTATAGAAACAAATTTATAGGCCTCATCTGAGATGTGCACAGAGAGTAAAATACAAGGGCACTTTAAATTGGAATGCAACTATTAAAATGTTTTTAGAAAAGAATTAATATGGAAAGATAATTATAGGCTAAAAGGAAAATGAATTTAATTATATTATGTGCACACATGATTACACAAAAACAAAAAGGAAATACACCAAAATATTAATCCTGGTTATTTGATTATAGATAATGTTCTTAATTTATTTCTACACCATTGCAAGCTCAGCATTTCCTATAGTGAATATAATTGTATTTCTTTTCATTCCAAAAAATATGCTGCCTTTTTGATACTCCTGCCCAGCTCGTGTCTGAGCAATGAGCCCATGCCTCCATCAGCCCAATGAGCATCCTCTCCAAGGAGCAGGGGCATCCCCCAAAGCCCTGACTTCCAGGTCCAGCTACCTCCTCAAACCTTAGAAATGGTTTTCACTCACGTCTCTGTCTTACATTCAACTGTATCATTTATCTACTTTTTATGTCCTAGAAGGACACACAGCAGTGAACAAAACACAAAAAACACAAAAATTACTGGTCTTGTAGAAAAAGACAAGAAAAAAGATTGGTGTGATTATATAGGGTGTTAGACAGGAATTGCGATAGAGAGAAAAATAAAGGGAAATGGGGCAGCGCCTGTGGCTCAAAGGAGTAGGGCGCTGGCCCCATATACTGGAGGTGGTGGGTTCAAACCCAGCCCCAGTCCAAAAAAAATAAAATTGCCAAAAAAAAAAAGGGAAATGCAAAGCATTGAGTATTATTGCTTATTATTTTTCTTCCTTCTTTCCTTCCTTCCTTCTTCTCTTTATTTCCTCCCTTCCTCCTCTCTTTCTTTCTTTCTTTTTTCCCCTCCCCCCTCCCTTTCCCTGTCTGTCTGTCTGTCTGTCTGTCTGTCTTTCTTAGAAGCTGGCTAATGAAGACCTCATTGAGAAGCTGACTTTTTTCTTTGTTTTCAGTTGACACATACTGTACACACCTATGGGGGGCACTGTGATGTCTTGATATATGTACCCATTGTGTGATGATCAAATCAGGGTAATTAGCATATTCATCACTTCAAACTTTATCATTCCTTTGTAATTAGCATGTAAAATCCTCTCCTCTATCAAATTTGAAATATGCATTATAGATGAGCCTTTATGACTCATTCATGCCTTATAGGCTCTATCTCTTAATATCATCATCACATTAATTTTAAACACCTGAATTTTGTAAAGGACATATTAAAACCATAGCAGTATGAAATATCTAATAATTATAATAAAAACCAAAATATATGTAATAACTATTTAATAATAGAATGGATAATGGATACAGCTAAAAGACAATTTAATAAAGAGGGTAAATAAGTGACTCTCTTAGAAGGAATTATTAACATTTGTTTAAATCAAGGTTGCTTAATATTGGTACTACTGACAGTTTGGATGGGATAATTAAAAAGAGTAAAGATTAGAAAATATGAAAGAACAATTGAAAGAAGTGAAGGACAGAAGCAGATATGCCACACTCAGATAAATGAAGTCCTAGGAAATATTTAAAGAAATAAGAGAATTTTTTTTAGAATTAAAAAAGACTTTATATTAAAAAGCCATATAGCATGTAAAAAAGGATATAGGCTCAAAAATATTGCTAGATGACTTATGGTAAAAATCTTAAAATATCAAAGTATCAAGAGAGAAAGAACAAATCACTGATAAAGAAACAAGTACCCAGTTAACATCACATTTTTAAGGAGTGAAACTGGAAGCAGGAACAGCCATGAATCATTTAGAAACTAGAGTTTTTATACCCAGTAAAACTGCCTTTAAAAGTGAGGAAACCATAAAATATTCTCAGGAATTGAATATACAGGAGATTATACGTACAAAAGAAACACATTAAAAACATTTTGAAGTAAGAACTTCTATTATGTATATATCCAGAAGTCCAAAAATCACACTACAATAAAGATTTGTATCAGAATGTTCACTGCAGCCCAATTTATAATTGCTAGGTCATGGAAGAAGCCCAAGTGCCTATCAACCCACGAATGGATCAATAAATTGTAGTATATGTACACCATGGAATACTATGCAGCCATTAAGAAAGATGGAGACTTTACCTCCTTCATGTTTACATGGATGGAGCTGGAAAACATTCTTCTTAGTAAAGTATCTCAAGAATGGAATAAAAAGTATCCAATGTACTCAGCCCTACTATAAAACTAATTCATAGGAAAGCTATAACCCAATTTTAGCCCAGGAATATGGGGAGAGACAGGGAGGAGAGGGGAGGGTAGAGGGTGAGGGAAGGGATGGTGATTGGTGAGATCACGCCTATGGTTCATCCTATAAGGGTACATGTGAATCTCTCTAAGTATAAAATACAAATGTCTTAACACAATAACTAAGAAAAAGACATAAAGGCTATGTTAACCAGTTGGATGAAAGTATTTCAAATTGTATATAGAAACAGTACACTGTACCCCATGATAGTAAAAAAAAAAAGAAAAAAAGAAAAGAAAAAAACCATTGTTAGCCTTGGACCAAGATCATGAATCCCTCTGCAATATCATTTCATTCTCTTTAGCAGTGACAGTGAAATCAAAGTCACTGATAATTAAGAAACCACCAGAGTGATGTCCTGACCCTAACAGAGCAGAAATATGGATTCCCAAATGCAAGTGTCAGAAACAAATGGATGGGTTAATGGCAAAAAAAAAAAAAAAAGAAAAGAAAGAAAGAAAGAAAGGTAACAAATCTTAGAAATGTTGAAGAAGTAAAAAGGAATAAATACGATGGAGGATTAAACAGAGGAGGGTATCAAAAAAGATTATCTAGTAAAAAAAGTAATGAAATATAGATATATTTTTAAAAACACTACAACAAATGTAAATAGTGGTATAAGAAGATTTAACTGTCAACATTTTAAGATTTCACCATAAAATGTGAAATTAGTGATTCTCAACCCGAGACAATTCTGCCCCCTGCAGGACATCTGGCAATGTCAGAAGGCATTTTTGGTTGTCAGAACTGGAAGTTGTTGGCATCTCCCAATCTGAGGCTAGGGATACTACTAAACAGCCTATAAAACACAGGACCATTGTCCACCCAAAGAATTGTCCCATCCAAACTGTCAATATCCCATCCAAGTGCCAATATTGAGAAACTTGATTTAAATAGATGTTAAAAATTTCCAACCAAGAGATAGACCTTGATTACTAAAAATATGTATTTTGTTTCAACAGACATATCAAACAGAAACTATAGAAAATAAAGCTAGTAGCTGTTCATATCAGACAAAATTAGATTTTTAAGACAATCTCTTCTTAGAGATACAAAAAAATCACTACAAAATAATAGCAAGGTAAATTAACCAGGTGTATTTAGCAATTCTAAACATTCAAACTATTTTAAATGGAAATTAAGATAATTATAGGAAGAAGTTTAAATTTTTTACCCTTTTTTCACTGTTGATAGGAAAACACACACAAAAAAAAATCCAGTATGGATTTAGAAGATTGGAACTTCAAAGCTAACAACTTAACAGGTAGAGCAGTTAAAAAAATTATGTTCCTCTCAAGAATGTGTGGAGTATTTTAAAAATTGATCATATGTTAAATTATAAAAGAACCTCCAAGATTAAAAGAATAGATGCTATATGAATAATATTTTATGATCATGTTATGAATAAATTTAAAATTTATTAAAGTCTATTCAAATTCCCAAATTTGTGGAAATCTAAGAAGCTCACAGAAAAGCAATTCTAGGTTAAAGAAGAATTTTAATAATGAAATTAAAAACTGTGCCAGAATTTAAAACTGCCTTGAAATCACAACTTCCTAGATAACACCATTGATAATCATGAAAGCAAGCAAGAACCGAGGTCCAGAGGAAACACATGCCTAAAATACCTACATTAGATAAGAGAACGTGTCAAAAACAGCCACGTGATCACCTAAAGAAATTAGAGCTGATTCAAAGAACATAAAAGAAAAGAGGTAATAAAAACAAGAGTAAGAAGCAAGGGCAGAGGAAAAGCAAAGACAAAAAGAGCAAATCAATGAAGCCAAAAGATGTTTCAAAATCTAACAAAACAGGCAAACATTCGGATAAACTATCAAGAACAAAAGAAAAGTTGCAGTTATGAACATTACCAATGTGGGAAGGGGTATGAGAGATGAGTAAAAGAAAGTAAACAGACTATAAGAAAATGTTAGCAAAACCATATACTATTAAACATGAAAATTTAAGATGTAAACTTTCTTAGAAAATATAGTTTTCAAGAAAAAATTAAAAGCTCTGAATATTTCTATAATTGAGATGTATTTGAAAAAAATTTAAAATATTCTCATAAAGAAAACACCAAATTGTTTGACAAATGCTACCAGATGCAGATTATCCCATTTAATACCCACTTTTTAAGTAGCTATGAAAAGAAAGCTGTAAAAAGAAAGACTGCACTTGAGTTATTCTACAAAACCAGGATAAACCCCAAACCGAAATCAATCAATGACAAAAAGACAAATTCATGCCTATTTTTCTCATCAACGTAAAATCCCAAGGAAAGTATTAATAAAGAAAATCCTAAAGAGAAATTAAATTTAATGGAAATAGCAAAAGCAGTTAACAAAATTAAACACAATAAAAAATATTAATAAATTAGTAATATAAGAGAACTCCCATTGCCTAATAATGTATATATGTTAAAAAACAAACCCAACAAGCTGTTGCGTCTTTGGATAACTGACCCCTGCTTCTTTGTGTAATAGTGCTCTAAAGTTTCCTTTGTCTGGAATTAATATAGTGATCTTGATTTTTTGATTAGTGTTAACATGGTATATATTTCTCCATCTGTTTACTTTTAACCTAGCTGAGTCTTTATATTTAAAGTAGTGTCCTTACTGACAATACATAGTTTGGTCTTAGTTTTTTCAGCACTCTGACTGTCTTTAAGTTGGTGCATATAGAACATTTACATTTGAAGTGACTAATGATATATTTTGTTAAAATCAATCATGTTGATAAATGTTTTCTATTCATTGATTTTTTTTGATTTTTTTCTCTGTCTTTTTCTGCCTTTTCTTGTTTCAGTGTAATATTTTATAGACAGTACAACCTCTGGATGCTGACCACCCAAGGGACTGAAACAGACTGGTCAACTTAAGGGAACCAGACCTACAGTAGTGATATGTACATGTGGTGCACGTCCAGTCTATGAAAATTAGATCCACGTAAGGAGGTGGTCAAGGAAGGGAGGTGGCCAACTGTGGGTTCTAGTGTAATTTAATTTTCTGTCTTCTCTTATGTATAAATTATACTTACTTTGTAAATTTTTAATTAGTTGTCATGATCAATTTTATGTGTCAATTTGGCTGCACTCCAGTAACAAATATGTGGTCAAACATTATTCTGGATGTTTCTCTTTTATAATGTTTGGAATAAGATTAACATTGAAATTTGTGGCCTTTAAGTAAGATGGAGGCCCTTTGTAATGTGGGTGGTCATGATCCAGTCAGTTGCAAGTCTGGGTAGAAGACCTCCTTTAAGCAAAAAGGATTCCTTCTTCCAGCAAACTGCCTTCGACTTCAAGGACAGCATTGGCTCCTCCTGGCTCTCCTGCTTGCTGACCTACTCTAGAGGTTTTGGACTTCCCCGGAGACATAACTGCTTAAAATAAATCTCTCTTTATAAACATTTTATCAGTTCTGTTTGTCTGGAGAATCCTGAATGATACAGATTGGGGTACCAGGCACGGTTCTAGAGGAACTGAACTTTAAAGATGTGTTTTCTTAATGGTTCTGCGGTTTCTAGATTTGGCTATCTAATTTGATTAGAGTTAAATACACTAATAGCTCCAGTTGCAGTAGTAAAGAGAACACAGAGAGTCCAGGGCAGGCTGTGGCAACAGAGATGCATAAAGTATCACTGTCAGATGCTTCTAATCAAACACTTGTAAGAGGCGAGTGATCATATTTATTATACCTTCAAACTAAAAACCAGAATGACATTGGTTGGTTGCTCCTAATTAAGCAGTACAAAATAAAGAAAAAGATGAGGTTATGGATTCAAATTGTCAGCTCCATCACCACATAGATAACCCGAAAGCTTCTCTAGCTACCCTGAAGAAGCTCCTTGTCTCCTATAGCTGAAGGACTGAGATTGCTAAAAACCAAATCCAGAATCTCTTCCTGTGAGTAGCTGGCATATGATGCAACTTCAGTTCCCAGCCTCTGTATTAGCAGTGTTCATTGTTAAACTGAGGACCCATCTATAGGAAAAGGGAAAGAATGGGAAAGAAATGGGGAAGGATGGGAACCTGAAAGTTGAACTGGGGATGTGCCAGAAGACCCTGATGAAGCCGGGTACATCAAGACCCTAAATTCCACCTCTCCACCCTCAGTGAAAATGGCCTCCAATAAAAGCAGCCTCTCCATCATGGCCTCCCCTCGGGCAGCTTCTGTGCAAGACCATGCTGCTTCTCCTCAGGACCCACCCTGCCACCCCTCTCTGCTTCTAGAATTCTAAGTAGACTCAAGTCCCAGAAGCACCTAAAGGTGCAATACGATGTGTAACCATGAAGAGAGCTATACTCCAAAAGCACTACTTGAGTTGTAACATACACAGACAGAAATCCAGCGACTATGTGGGAATAGATATTAAGGGTGTGGAGTAATGGTAGAAGGAACATAAAGTTGGGTCAGGCCAACTATGGGCTCACTAACCAGAGATTCTCTATTTAATGTTGCAGCTCAATGAGTTAGAAAGAGTTCCAACAGTCTGGTTGGGTGACAGAAACATGGACCAAAAGGTGGCCATAGTAACTGAACTTAAATTATGAGATCTGCCTTGATTTATTATAGAGAAGGGATCCAAAGGTTCAGTGGGGCTGGAATGTAAAGGGAGAATCCTGAGTGATACAGATTTGGGTACGAGGCATGGTCCTAGAAGAACTAAATCTTAAGGATATGATTTCTTTCTTTTTTTTTTATTAAATCATAGCTGTGTACATTAATGCAATCATGGGGTACAGTGTGCTGGTTTTATATACAATTTGAAATATTTTCACCAAACTGGTTAACATAAACTTCATGGCATTTTCTTAGTTACTGTATTAAGACACTTATATTCTACTTGGTTCTGGGGTTTCTAGCTTTGGCTATGATTTGATTAGATACAACATACTCATCTACCATAGGCAGGTAGGGACATAACTTTCACCATGACGGTGAGAAATAAATTTGCAAAGGGAGCTCCAGCATTCTGGAGGTGCTCTGAGATCAGCCCTCACAGTGGAAAATGCAACCCCAGAAGTGGGAATCCTAAATACTATTAGAGTAATTGGGTCTCCTAGTGACAGGGGCCACATGGCCTGCAACCACCAAGGTCAAGGTGAGCATGGTTAGTTACCATAATGAGCAGAAACCTCAGTCTTTTAACTCCTGCATGCCTGTGGCATTGGCTAGGTCACCATGGTGTTCCTATTCCTAGAAGTTAAATAGATAGGAAATCTACTGAATTATTACTTGATCTGTATAAGCAGGAAAGTTTCTAGGTCAAGTGAACAAAACTCTAACCAGAATCATAAAAACAAAGAGTCATGGCCTTTAAATCGATTTTCTACCTTGAACCAGTTTGCACACGCAGAGCCCCTTGAATGAGGGGACACCAAGTTCCCCTGAAGAAGGACCCTAACACATCATCAAATAGTTACACTGTTAATCTTTCTCCCCGTTTTCTCCAAAGGGACTGGAACTATGTTCTCTGAACAGGACAATTATGCATTAGTGAAAAAGAAATAATCAGTCCTTTGAGGGACTACCTGGCACTGATTTGGACTCGACATTGATTTTAAGAGATCTGTGATATTTCTGTGGTTCACAAGTCAGAGTCAGAGGTCAGGTGACTGTGGAGTTTTAGCTCAGGTTTGGACTTGACGTTGATTTTAGGAGATCTGTGATATTTCTGTGGTTCACAAATCAGAGTCAGGGCCTATGGATGTCAGGTGACTGGTGGAGTTTTAGCTCAGGTCCATCTCACAGCAGGTTCTGTGGGTCCCCAGACACATCCTGTGGTGTAGAGTTCATGGCTGGAGTAGACATGCTGAGCGGCTGCCAGAATCCCACACTGGTTTCCTGACCTCCGTGGAAGGAAAGGCCAAAGGGAAGCCACCAGAACTGCCTCTACCTAGGAAAATAGTGAATCAGAAGCAATATAACATCCTTGGAAGAATTGCCAAGATTAGTTCAGCCAGCAAGAACTTGAAAGATTTAGGGGTGGTGGTTCCACCACATACCCACTCAGCTCTGCTATTTGGCCTGTGCAGAAGGCAGGTGGGTTCTGGGGAGTGGCAGTGGATTAACCATAAGCTTAACCAAGAGGTGACTCCTGTTGCAGCTTCTGTACCAGATGAGGCTTCCTTGCTTGAGAAAATTAACGTATCTTCTGGTACCTGGTCTGCAGCTGTTGATCTGTCTTGCCCCACCTGGGGCTGGCTGCTGCACATGAAATGATGACTCTAAAGAGTGAGTTCCCTTGACTCTGGATGACCAGCCCTGAGGCTTGGCAGACAGGCTGGCAGCCTGGCAGCTCTGAGGGTGGAGGGTGAAGGAGAAGACTCAAGATGGGGAGCAGGAGCCTCCAGGGAAAATCCAGAATGGCAGGGGAGACTACAGGCCCCACTGCTCTAGGGTGTGCGAGATGAGAGGCAGCCAGGAACACCCAGGTCTCCCCAGAGGCGATAGGGAGGGGGTAGTGAGGACAGGCTCGGTCAGGCTTTCTCTGCAGCAGGGCGGAGGCCATCCAGAAGACAGGACTGGAGGCCGCTAAGAGGCGTGCAGGATTCTCAGGGATGGATGAGGTGCCAGCTCATCCAGGGCGACATGAGGCAGGAGGAAGCAGCAGTTCTGCAGGGTTGGCAAGAGTCAGGAGGCACCCTCAGGCCAGCCAAGCGGGTCAGAGTTTAAGGAAGGACTCTGAGGAGCAGAGAAGACAGTTGTGATCAGAGCCACAGTCCTGGAAACAGAAGTGAGGAGAGGACACTGGGCGCCCCACAGAGGAGGGGCTGAGAGAAAGGGAGGGCGAGCGAGGAAAGGGTTAGGGAGCAAAACCAAGAAAGCATTTCCACCTTGTTTAAGAAGAAAGAAACCAGGGCCTGCTTAGGAGCTGGAGGGAAGGGGCAAACCAACCTGGGAGGAAGAGGCGAAGGACCTGGGGAGGAAAGGGACTAAGTGAGGGGTGGGATGGGGAAGCCCAGCCTGGCCCAGGCAGAGGAGGTCCCAATGCCACTGGGAAGTGGGACTCCAGGGCAGTCGGGTCAAGGGGCTCTGAAACACCATTTGATGACACAGAAGCACAAACCTGCCCAAGGATGGTGAGGGTGAAGGACAAAAGGATTTCAGAAACCGAGACAGTGTACTTCAATGACTGTCCACAGCAAACACAGTATTTCCACGTGGAATATTTATTCAAAATGTGTGTATATGTTTTAACAATATATCCAGTGTGAATTTTAACAGGCAGCAACATCACCACAGGTCACTTCTGTCGAGTAATCAACATTACTTTCGCGGCAAATTTACACCAAATGTAGATCAATCGTGGAATGTAAGAGTTAACTCTTCTCCTTTAATCCACGTGAAAAATCACTGTCTTGTATTTGATTTTACATTTTCTAAGCAGTATTTTTCCATGTTCTTTAAAAACAGAAGCATGAGCTTTGGAAGAGATGACATACACATGTTTATACACAATGTGATAAGAAGTATTTCATGATATACAAATTAACATAGTACAAGTTACTGTGTAGAAAAAATAAACTTACAGTGAATAAATAAACTAACAGCTTTATATATCAAGTAATATGCAGAGTATAAAAAGTAGTTCCTATATATATACATACACTTATATATAAAAACGTGTGTGTGTTCTAGAGTATAAATATACAATATGTTTAAATACTTCATGTGAAGGAACATTACTGTGTCTGTTTTCAGTTTTGTAAATTAAAATACTGGTGACAGTTGGGGTCCCCTCTGATCTCTGGAGACCCTGGGATTTTCTTCCCGCTCCAAGGGTAGACGCACCAGCAGAGCCCTGCCTCTCCATCCATGGACGTCTCGCACTGCAAAGATAGGGCCAAAGTCAGGAGCAGCAGGTGAGGAGCTGATGGGGCAAGTGAAGCTATAATTGGCTCAGTACAGCCAAGTGCTGCAAAGTCATGCCAAGAGGCTGGACCATGCCAGCAGCTACCCATGATGTGGGCAAATCCAACACCCTCCTTGTTCTCATTGTAAAATAGAGACAAAGGCCAAGTGGCACAGGTGGTAAAGAGATAATCACTTCATCTACACATTAAATGGTACAGTGTGTGCACAGCTATCTCCTTCATGGCCCAGATGCCAGAGAAGCCCAGCCCACTGGGAACATGTCCCATGTGTGACCCACTATTCCTTGTCTGTGGTAAAGCAGCCCCTCCTCCTGCTTCCCCCAGGGAAATTCATAGAACTTGCACTTCACTGAGTCCTAAAGCCTTGGTGTGTTTGATCTCATTTATTATTTGGCAAGCCAAAAAGGCTATTGAGTTTTATTATAGAGTTCTTTTTTCTTTATGCAGGAGGCAAAAAAGTAACAGACATCCAAGTAGATACTTGCTTTCCTAAGTTTGCTCCCCTTTCTCTCTTGTTATACACTGAGATCCCAAGTTTTAGGAGGTCAGTGAAAGTCCTCTACCTCTGATGGCACTGACACTTGGCCCCAGGGATCCTGGTCCACTGGGGGTTTTCTTCCTCTGGCTCTGAAATATGGACCTGTTCGTTAGGCTACCTTGGGCTAGCAGTCCCTGGCTCCCAGAGGGTGTATCTTGCTTCATATGACCAGTTTGGTATACATTTGCAACTGGATGTTCTTTGCTGGATGGCTTTGCAAAGATGGAGGGCAGCAGTCACTATCCCCGTGAGGATGCACCTGGTAAGGCCACTTACCTGTCTGCTGTGGTAAAATCCATTCTTGTTGCAGTTTGGCAGATAAAATTTGTAAATTTCTTCGCCTGCTTTCTGCTGTGCCTTGGCTAATCTCTCTAGCACTTTGTAGAGTTCTCTTTGGCAGGGCTCCTAAGAGAATAATTTGATGTTAGGAAAAATGACAAGAGAAAGTGAATTACCAACCTAGAATGTAACTGAGTGAAGAGGTGTTGCCTGGGCTGAAGACCTGGCCGTGAGTCAAGGACCAGATGATATGTGATATGCCCTCTCTGGACCTCATTTTCTAACCTGTGGTTAGTCTCTGTCTTGGGTTGCTAAGATAACAGCTGGGAACTCTATTCTCTCTCTCACTTGACACAGAAAGATTCCCCAGTAAGAGCCTGACCAACACCACAAAACTCTCCTCATCTACTGCCCTTGCCATCTATTTTTGAAAGCAAACTTCTGGATGAACGGAGGCTGGTCAAGGCTTCCTGAATGGAGAATTTATTTGTAGATCCTTCTAGATTTTGAACAACTTTCCTTTGCAATCCACAGGATTATTTTACATAAACCAAATCAAGTGAGGGTCAATTTAAAACAAAAATTAATTTTATTCCATTTTCATCACTTTGAGATGAAATTCTGAAAATGATTTAATTCTCCCCTTTTCTGGGTGTGCATATTTGTGGAAATGATTTTTCCCTCTCAAAAGAATGTGAATTTATCCAACTTTGATTCTCTATTGCCCTCATGTGGTAGAAGGAAAATTAAGCTAGGATGGGCAGTTGTGTTTAATGTGTTCACAGCTTCAGCTTGGGGAGAAGAAAAAGTCCTGGCGATAAATATTGGTGATGATTCAGAATACTGGCACTATATATAATGGCACATCAACCTATACTGTAAAATGGTTAAAACAGTGACTTTTACCTTCTGTATATTTTACCACAATTTTTTTTTAAGGAGGCAAATGATACAACGAGGGTGGGAGTAGTTAGGACCTTGGGCTAACTTTGGAATAACATATCTCAGTGCTCTGATGCCCTAATTTTGAAGATGAGCTCAGAGACATGAAGTAACCTATCTAAATGTCCTCAGCAGGACTTGCATTTTCTTTGAATCTAAGTGGGATCATGTCCCAAAGTCTTTGTGTTAATAGCCTGAGAAAGCTAAGGTGGGGAATGACTATTAGGTTTTGGGGGGAAAGGTGTTTCTTTCCAAGGCTTGAGGACCAAGAAGTGGTGGGCCAGGCCCATTTGAGGTAACTAAGCCAAGTTAGAGCCTCACCTTCCAGGCTTTGACGTTGGTGGTGTCCCGAGCCCTCATGCTCTCATAGGTGCTGATAGCATTCCAGAGGATGGGCCGGTCCTCACTGGAGGGGGCCATCAGGTGGAAATTCTCCAGGAGCTGCTCCTCTGTCATCTCTGTGCTCTCAGGGGACACATTCTCTTGAGCAGGGGGACTCTTTGCCTCTAAAAAAAACATCGCAGACCCATGAGCAAGACCAAAGCAAACATCGCAGACCATCTGAACGTGGTCCCCAAGAAGTCACCTCCTTTTCTCGAAAGCCATACCAATTCTGCTCTGGACAATAGTACTTTTCAGGGTCTGGCAAGACTGCCTTGTGTTTCACTTCTAAAGCAGCAAGAGACTGTAACAAGGGGCACCTTTGCTGAGGTGAGAAAAACCCTAAACTGGTCAGAGATTAGGGTTTAATTCCTAACCCCCACTAGTGGGGAGCCTTGGAAGCTCAGCTTCCCATCTCTAAATGGGAATTTTACTAATACCCCATGAACAAATGGCACAGTTCATCCAGAAGTGAGTTCTAGAAGGTTCCTTTCCTAACCCAAAGCACTCTTTTCTGCTGTGGGCCCTGCCTGTCTACATGCTAAGTGACTTCTCTGAAAGAGGAGAAGGGGTCACCCCACATCTTGCAAATAGAGTGCAAAGGTGCACAGACAGAATCTCAGGGAAGTGGCTCTCAGGTATCCCTGTGGAAATCCATTTCCCTTGAGGATCAGGGCAACAACTGCATTGCATTGCTCTGAAGTGCAGAGAATGCACAGGAAAACCATGTTCCCTCCTTGGGACACTCGCTCCCACACAGATTCCTGTGGGCTCTGGGAGCCCTGAGTCCTCTAAGAATGACACAGGACATGCAACCAGCCCAGATGAAGAGATAGGGGGCTGGAGTAGAGAAAGAGGCATTTCCTCTGCTTCCCACTACAAACAAATCACTGCTTAAATTCAGGAAAGAACCTGATTGTCAAGTTCTTAGGGGCAACATACACATCAAACATTGTTTTTTTATGGCAATGAATGGAAGTGAAGTTTTTAGCCTAAACTCTCACATTATGTTCTGTAAACATCTGGGAAGCACATACCGTATCCACAGGATGTATATTACAAAGGACATTCCAAACACCCCCTGGGGAGGCCAGCAGGAGAGATTCCCATCTTAGGCCTTCCTGGACACTCCAGCCCTTGGGGCTGCCCTTGTGCCCTGCAGGGAGGAGGGCACCCCCGACCCCCGACTCCCACAGAGTGGGCAGCCCACCCCCTCTCTCTACTGTACTGTCTGGATCCCTACAGATGAGCTGGCTGCAGGGCGCACCTAGGGGCTCACGAGCTCGGTCCCAAGCTCACCATAGTCCAGTCCCTTCCTCTCCTAAGGCACCCTCAGCCAAGACCGTGCAATGACTTCAGCTCCCTTCCACAGTGCAGGCTCTGGTTGCAAGTTTAGACAGACCCCCGCCCTCTCACCAGGGGCAGGGCAACACCAGGGATGGGGAAACATTTGTACCTGCGGCCTCTGCGCTGGGCGTGGAGGTGTCAGGTTCTGGCACGCAAGCGCCCTGGCCGCGGGTGAGGGCGTGCAGTGGCCGCGGCTCCCCGGGCAGCGCACGGCAGCTGAGTCCACGGGCACAGCGCGCAGTGGCGACGCCGCACGCAGCGCCCAGCGGCAGGGCGCACGTCGGGCAGCAGCCGCAGCCGGCCGGCCGGGCAAGCTCCGGGCACGAGGCTGGCACCGGCGGGCAGAGCGCGACCTTCTGGGCGGAGCAGGGCGCGCAGCGCCACGGCTGGGGAGCGCCGGCAGCCACCCAGACCTGGACCGCCAGCAGCAGCAGAAGCCGCCAGGCGCCGGCAGCGGGAACCACCGGCATCTCCGGGCAGGGGCAGGAAGCAGGAGCTGATGCTTTCTGGGCAGGCGACAGTAGCTGATACTTTCTGGGCAAGTGGAGGCGACACGCTGGCTGATGCTCGCTGGGCGGGTGGAGGTAATGCAGTGGCTGATGCTTTCTGGGTGGGTAGCAGTGGCCGATGCTCTCTGGGCACAGCACGCCCCTTATGAAGGGCGAGGGCTCGCCACTTGGACCAGGAGGTTAATGATTGGCAGTTCGGCGTGCTGGGAGCTTGGAGTTCAAAATAAGTTTGTTTTGCTCCTGCGCCCAAGGCCGTGCGCAAATGGGTAGGTGGAAGGAGGGTAAATGATTCAGCTTTGTTTGTTCTGTTGTTGTGGGGTGCACACCCAGAGCTAAAGTCCAGTTCTAAAAAGTGCACAGCCTGGTGACGGGTGGCCCTTGTTTTTGTTCAAGGAACATCATGGGCCTTGCCAGCCAGGGCTTTTCAACAGACCCAGGGCAACTCCGAGCAGCTGGGCAACGCTGCCCAGCCACCAGTTCTCAAATGGGAAAACCCTGCAGGGCCCAGGGTGAGGAAAGGTGGAACCAGTTTGGAATCCAGATCTCTGCAAGCTTTGGTGGGCAAAGCCCAGACAGAATTGCTGCCGCCCCCAACCCACAAGAAAATCCAGGGTTTATGCCAGACCGTGCCAAGTCCCCCAGTCTAGCTCCACTCCACCAGGAGAAAGGCTGTAAGCCTTAGGTCATAAGCCCAAGACTGCAGCTGTGGAGCCGGGGCCCCAAGGGAAGCTCTGATTTTCTGATAGAGAAAAAAATTCCCAGATAAGTAAAGTTGTTCAACTTAAGTAAAATCACCAAGAACAAATAAGAAAATAAAGGACATGCCATTGTTAGTGCATAATGAAAGTAATATGAATATACAGTATATGTCACTGATCCTGAATTACGGAATGTCTCAAGAGGAATGTCTTGAGTAGGAAACTGATTCTGTGCCTACTTGTGGGTGATGTTGAAATTATGTGGCTGAAAAACAGTGGGTTTTAACCTTCTGAATTTAAGCATGTACTTACAATATCTATTACAAATTAAAATGAATTTACATAGCACTACCTCCTGGCCTCGCTCCTCTCCTGGTTCTGTGGCCTTGGAGAAGTGACTGGCATTGCTGGCTACCTCTTGGTCTACCTATGAAGTCTCTAAATGGTACTGGCTCCAGCATCTCCTCAGTAACAATCCAAATAAGGTCTATGAAAATAACTGTAATTGCAAGTTATGATTGTGCTTATCATTATTTTTTACAGAGCGAAGTTTATTGTCCAGCTAAGGAATTGACCAATGATTCTGAATTTTTAAACATTATTTTTGGTGTAAGTCCCTAAACAATTTCATTTCCTAAGAATAACATGTGCTCTGAATTTTCTGATTCCCTCGATTTGCAGGGAGTCTACACTTGACACATTTTCCTAACAAAATAAATGCAAAGGGCAATCCTTGGGTAAATACTTGGGACCCACCTGTATGGGCCAGGCACCTTACCTGGCCCTGGACAGTTCACCCAGTTGTGTAGTTGTCCAGTGCCCATTCCTCCTTCCCACCCCAAGGTCATACTTTTCTGCACGTAGTGGAAATTCCTCCCCTCAGAAATCAATTTCCCAAATGTTTTCATTGCTTGCCTCATAGCAACCGCAAACCAAACAGCCCCCACACCGAGACAGGGCTCTCCTATGCCTAACCCTCTGTCAACACAGATGGAACCAGGACCCTTCCTCCAGCCCCATCCGTCCTTTGTGTGGTGGGCAGCTCTGTCCTGTCAGGTTGGAGTCACAGCCCAAGTGGCTGCTTATACAGGCGGCCATTCTGACTGCATCCGGGAATCCCAAGGCCCCACTGCACCCTGGCAAGAGTCACAGCCTGGTCTGGCTTCTGCGCTCCAAGGCTTTGATGCCAGGGGCTGGGACTGGGGTGAGGTAGGGGAGGCACCCACAGAGAATCGTGAAAGGACATGCATCTCGGGGGCCAGAAAGTGGAGTGAGCCTCTGAGAGAGGCCTCTGCACCTCTGCACCTCAGTCCCAGCTCTCCCGGCCCTGTGACTCCTGACTCCTGCTCGTTTTCCAGCTTTAATGTTTAAACCAAAACAAAACAACTTCAACATTCTCTTTCTACCACTACCACCCAAGATATTGGTCTTGCCGTTGGTGGTGTCTGGGCATCCATCACACTGCTATCCTCATAGATCCTGTCCATAGCCTCTTTCTTCTATCCCAGAAGCTCTTTCTCCCAGGACTCTATCTCCATATGCCCCACCCTCCTGCATCTCTGGCACAATGAACTGCTCTTCCATCCAGCCTCCCAGTGGTGCATCCCCATGTTTCTATCTGCATTCTTCCCCCCACCCAGCAGTGGCCATGGTGGAGCAGATGGGAGCTACACTGACCCCCCCACACCCGCCTGGTCTTGCAGGAGGTTGGTCTGTGGAGGGCATACCCTCAGAATAAGTGTGGTGGGAATAGAGCATCTACCTAGCCATGTCCAGCTGCCTTTCAGAAAAGCTGCTGGCAGGGACAGTCTGGGAGGATAAACGGGATTCTCCCAAGCGGCAAAGGATGAGGGTACAATATGGGTGAACAGAGGCAGTGGTGGGATGAGAGCAGAGAGCCAGGAAGAGTGTGCTGGGGAATAGGTGGCAATTCTTCCTGTCTGGGGGTGGAATAAGCGGGGAGGAGTGACAGAGGAGCGGGTACCAAGAGGCCTGAGTATTGTAGGAAGTGATTTGGACCCCTTGTTAAGGCAGCAGGCTGTAGAGGAATGGACACCATGCTTGCAAAGGACAGCTACTGATTCTTATCACATTAAAAGGAAATGCTGAGAACAGGACAGTCTCCTGGCAAGTCTAGAGATGTTTTGTGACTTGGGGACGGTCCCCCAAGTAACTCAGTATTCCAGAATGAGATAAGATCGGTCACTCGCTAGGAAGCATGTGTTAAACATTGATGCTTAGTAGATCTTCATGGGGATTGTGGGAAAGAGCACGTGGCAATCCTTAAGCATGCAGCCCTCATATGTAATTACCTTAACGCTCCACACCTGTTGTGTATAACCTTACTAAATAGCCACTGTGGAGGGAGCTCAGGGCTACCCTGCACTTAAGCTCAGCCCACCTCCTGCAAGCTTGTACTTCTAATCTGTGTCACCTCTGGTTCCTTCCTGTGGCAACTGAGACCAGGGGTCGCAACAGCAGGCTGCCACCACAGGGAGTATGAGCAGACATTCTTAGAAAGGGGGCTCTGAAGGATCATCAGGAAGGGAGCAGGCCTGGGGACCCCTCATTTCTGCATCCCTTTCAAGCCCTGGCCAGACTCCCAAAAGGAAGCTGAGAGTCAGCACGAAGCAGACAGACCGCCCCAAAGATGGAGGAGGAAACAATTAACAATAGGCAAATATGCAACAACTCATGACGGCATGAAGGAAAGAGAGGGGCTCTGGGAAGGAGATACAGAGGGACGCTTCAGATGGGCAGGCAGAGGTGGAGGGCACTACCTGGCTGTAGTGAAGACACATCAGGAAGGCAAGAGAGGCTTAGAGGAAGTCCACGCTGATGCCCAAAGACCCACAGGACTCCCCAGAGTTACCTACACGATCACATGTTTCCACGTGGTCTTTGGGAAGTCATCCATCTCTAAGGGGGCTTTGACCACCACAGTCTGAGGGCCATTCTGGGCTAAGCCACATCCATGGCCTTGTACCTCCCTCTCTTCAACACTATCTCCACCCTTCAGGACCACTGGAGGTGTCCTCTCCTCACTCAGATCTCAGGGAGACTCTGGTGGCCCTTTGCATTCCCAAAATGTGATGACACACTGGGTTATAGTCATGTCAAAGAGCTGAGCAAGCTCAAGACTGCCTGTGTGTGTGTGTCCCCCACAGGGCCCCATTTCATGAGCAACTGTGAATCCCAGAGCCGAGGGTGCTGGGCCCAGGGCAGGAGAGCCTGGCCAGTGGGGAGGCAGCCAGTGTCTTCTCCTGAACACTTACTGCGCACAGGCACCTGGTGCGGAACCAGGAGAGCCTGGTGGGTGGGGAGGCAGCCAGTGTCTTCTCCTGAACACTTACTGTCACAGGCACCTGGTGGGGAACCAGGCTCACCTGTAGGAGTGAGACCTGCACTTTGCCAAATCAAAGCCTGTAGGTTCCCTTCATGCCAGACCCCTGAATGCAGGGGTTGGAGGGGGTGTGTTTGAGATGCAGGGTTGAATTGTTTTGGGGGGAGTAGGAGAAGTTTTCAGTGCCAGGTACGGAATTTGTATTAAATCACCTGAGCAAAAAAGAGCATTAAATTAGGGACTGGGAAACAGTCACCACCGTTGCACATTATGCCCAGGAAATAAGCATATTGTACCCCAGAAATGCATTAATGTTCACAGTTATGATTTAATAAGAAAAAAAACTAAAAATAGATGAGCTATGAAAAAAACAAAAACGAAAAAACAAAAAAGAAGAGGGACACACACCCGTGGCGATCCCACTGTGTGACTCCAGAGGGCGCCGACGAGCAGGGCGCGCCTGGCCTCTGCAGATACTTCGTCGGAACTTCCTAGAACAGCTGCCATGTCTTGTGGGCACTGCGATAAAATAGGCCGACTGCTGCAAGAACTCAACTCTGAGAGGATTTTTATGGCCCTGATAGGGAGAGAGCGGAAGTGGGAACACAGCAGGAGCACAGCGTCTCTGAAGCAAGACAGCCAATGTTTGCACCTTGGGTTTTCATGTCCTAGCACCATAGGTAACCCTCTGGGCCTTGGTTTCCTCGCCTGTAAGATGAGGGTGATGGAGTCCAGCACAGGAAAGCACTTGAATGAACAGAAGCTGTTGTCATCCTGAGCCTCCCCCTGGGTTCATTCTGCTACCAGGGGCCCCTGAGATGATGAAACCACAGAACTCTTCCATCCCCCCTTATCTCCAGGTCTGCTGTCATGCAGCCAGCTACCTGCTCACCAGCAGCCTCAAAGTTGAGCAATCCGTGCTCTGAAAAACAATGCAAGAGTCAAGGGCAAAGGCAGAATTTCAAAGGGAAGCAACACCGCAATCCAGGAAGACCTCAGAAAGGAAGTTGTTTTTAACCTGGGAGAAAAAACAAAAAAGATGTTCTACCTGTGATCCATGATCAACAGAAGGATGATGTAAATCCATGCAAGGGCCCAGCCTGCTGCCCTTCTGTCCTGAGCAGATGAAGGGCGCCGCTCAGCAAACTCAAGAGAAGGAAAAAATAGCTCACGCCTACACTCCCCGGTAATCAAAGTGGAAAAGTCACCCAGCTCTTGCGAGTCAACAAGGTTCAGAATCTAAACACAGGGAGAGCAGAATCGTGCCAGGGCTAGAGCCCAAGGGGCCCTGTCAGAAGACTGGGGTTTTAATCTCAGTGTTGGCCGTTCAAGTCAGGTCACTCTGATGCATTCATCTTCAGGGGTGCACTTATGGTTGGGTTAAAGAGGGCAGGCATTAAGCCAGACACAGGGAAGGCACTCAGATATATTCTGTTGTCCTTTATCTGGAGACTGCTTGAACCACAGACACCTCCTGATTGCTCATGTCTATGTAAAGTATGGTGGTATAGACTCCCACCCCATCAGCTGGGAAGTGGCAGAAATGCCACAGTTCTCAGATTCTGTGCAAACCCCAGACTCTGGCCTGGAGGGGTGCATCTGGCACCCTGTGACTTAACAAACTCCTCTGGGGAGTCTGATGCAGGCTCTAATGTGAGCCCATGAATTCACAAAGCCTGCCTGGGCACACAAAAGCACCCCATAAGATGTGAGGAATGGGGAAGGGAACATGCAGAGGTCAGGGTAGCAGGGACATTGAGGGTAGAAATGAAGAGGTGGCATCATCCTTGCTACAGCTGAGCGGCGAGAGGAGTTAGGGAGGCAGAGGAGCCACCAAGACCAGAGCTCCCAGCTGCTCACCACCAGGGGGACGTGTGCGTCCCAGTCCCTCAGGAGCCTTCCCAGCCCTTACCTAACCTGAGTAGACCTGATCAAAGACAATGCCTACCTGGGACCCAGCCTGGGCCAGGAGAGCCCGGAGGACACCACCACCTTAGGCGTGGCACCGCGTTGTTTGATTAAGCCTGAATTCACGAGATGGAGGAGAGTGTCCATGACTTTGGTGAGGTGAAAACCACTGCCAGGTTGGCCCCGTGAACTTACCCCGTGAACTCCAGCCTCTGCCAGCCCTCACCTTGCACTTGGGGTTACTCTGAGCAAGAGACCTACATGTGCCTGTGAGGCCATCAGTCCAACAAAAACACCAGGCTGCCATTCCCCTGGGGACATCACAGCAGGTGTGCAGATAACTAAGGAGCTCTCTTTCACCCAGCAGGGGGCTGTCAATTTACTATCCTCAGGCCCCTGGCCCTGGCCACACTCCCCACACACATTGACTCAGAATAAAGGCTGGAAATTCCAATGTAGCTGGAGGTACTGCAGACTGAGTTCTGCGCTGTGATGTGGCCAGGCAGCAATGACCTTGAGCCAGAGTGGGAATTTCATTCCCTGAGTCACAGTGTCTGTATGACAGGGCAGTGCCATCAGCTCCAGACGGTGTGCACCTCACCTTGGGGTGCCAGTGTCACAGCTGCATAGATTGTGTTTAGTGGGAGCACTGTGTTGCCATCAGGGGACGTGGATTCTGGTTTGATTCCACCTTTTCTCCATTACGACTAACACTGCAGTCAATTTCATTGTCTTCCCCTGTGATACCTTCTCAGGACAAAGTTTCAAGGACTCAGGTTGAGACATCTTAAGAATCAAAACTCTCAGGATAAACTCCATCCCATACCATTTTGCATTGCCAACAATAATGAATGAGAGGACAGGTTTCACCGAAATGTCACCAGTGTTGTGTGTTGACATTTCCATGTTTGCAAATTCTGTAATCTGAAAGCAATATTGTGTTAGGGAATTTCACACTTATTTGATTATTAATGACGTTTATAGGGAGTTTTTTCCTCCCTTCTTTACAAAAATACTAACACTGGCCATTTATTTATATCTGGGGTCAAAGGCCACCTGGAACATATTGGTTGGGTAGAAAACATGTGATTCATTGTGATGGAGTTGGAGAAAACATGAGCATTTGAGGGAAATGGGGGCAGAGAGGGGACAGGGTGGAGGATCAAGATCGTGATGATGTGAGCACACAGTGACAGAAGGTGCTCCCTGCACACCTTGTGGGCCACCCAACCCTACTCCCCACACTTCTCCCTGGGCTACCGTCCAGTGACAGTGTGAGGGCACCTGACTGTGGGACTGTGTGCCAGGGCAACATGACTCAGAAAACACACTTCCATTTCCCAACTATTATTCTCAAACACAAACAGAGCTTTCTGCTGTGCCCAAACCAGTGTGTCTCAGCACCAAGAGGTTGGAGGACCTTGGAGACCTTACGGTCAGGGCAATCTTGTGAGTCTAGAGGTCGCAGATTTTATAGGAAAACAGCAGATTAAAACTGACAGACACATACACCAACAATATAGAGCAAGAAACCTTTACTTGCCAGCGAGAACTCCGGTGCCTCAAGGCATAAAGGGCTGAGTTCTGGGGAACAGTTTTTTTCCAAACTCTTGTATACCTTGTTTTACCTTCAGTTCAATGTCAGCTACATAGTTATGGCTACAGATGTTAGAAACCGGGTATTGTTATTAGTTGCAGAGTCTTTCCTTTTTGCTTTTCCTTTTCAAGGTTATTTTAGCTCAATGTAAAGTTTGTTCTTATCTTTGGAGAAGGAGTCTTCTGCAGGTGTCTCCTGCCTTCTTAGGATCACTAAGAAGTGTGAGATTTATTTCTCCTCCCTCATTCCCCTCTTCGAGACCCCACTGATCAGGAATGGGGTCTCATCTCTTTCACTATCAATATCCATACTTGGTAATATTGTTGCGTTATGAACACTTTGCATTCTTTTTTATCACAATTGCAAAGACTATGCTTTTGAGAAATTTAACAAAGATATGTAATGAGCAAGGCAAAAGCAAACATCTTCCAGTTATAAAAAGAAAACTAACGTACAATCATAGTTTTAAATCCTCCTAGTTTAGAAAACTATCCACCATATAAAGAATCTGGTTAAATTCATCCTACACTTTTATAGGTACATGAGCTCTTGTAATTATCCTTTTAGTTACATCTTCAGTTACTTGTCCCTCATCATCAATCTGTAAGCAACTGTTAGTTAAACTGAATTTTCCGCACACTCCTCCTTTAGCTACTAGGAGAAAGTCTAGGGCCAGTTGGTTTTGATTTCTCATTTGGCTTTCTTCATGGGCTGGTAGGGTTAAGGCTTTGCTGGTCTCATTTGTTATTATTTCAAATACTGCTTGTAATCAGATAATCTGACTTAACATAAATATTAGGGTTCTGTATCCCCATGATCCATCCTCAGCCGAGGTGGCTGAATCATAATATTGAACCGTATGCTGTGAAGGCCATTCATTGTCGCTCCAATTTCCTATTACCACATCATGCTTTTGTCTTTCTTCAGTTTAGAAACATAAACTGGGAAACCTAACAGTTCTTCATTCTCTAGGGGAAGGAGGAAGAAGGAAGTTTTGATCGTTCCTATTGAACAACTCCCGTGCCTTTTATCGGGAAGCTTAAGGTAGGCCCCATGTCAGCAGGTCCAGTAGAGGCCTGGTGGAGCTGCCCAGTCAGTGCTGATCCCCAGATACTCTCAAGCAGCTTTGAGCTTTGGGAACTCAGGGGTTTAGTTCAGTTATGTCCTTGCTTCACCGGGTAGTACTATTGGAGCTTTCATTATACATTGTTAGGCCAGTTTCCCTACCAGGATGGTTTTCTTCTCTGACTAAGCTGTATTGACCTATGATGGACATTTTCAGTGTCCAGAAGCTACTCCCACTGCATACCTACAGTGAACGACATTAGGAGTAGGATCTGAGGAAACGACTTCTCTGGCTTGCCAGGGCCCATTGCTGCTCATCACGGTCCCACCACAGACAAAGCAAGATGTTATATTTAAATACTAAGCACTGTTTTCTGCCAGGAGGAGGAATAAGTTTTTAGTTTTAGGAGGAAGATCTGGAGCAGGTTGTTATAATTCATCGTAGAAAGCCTGGTACACAGGCTTTGAGTTTCTGCTGTTGTTGTCCTTAGGATAGGGTCTCTTCCATGTCCATTTATTCCTAACATAAGGCTTTCAGCTTTTGCCCATCAAAGGTCAGAAAGGTTGGTTATATTTAGTATCAGTAGATTATAATTTTTTCAGTTACAACTAGGGAAGAGGCTTACCATTTAACAAGTAACAATTTCCAGGAGTACAAGGTGAAGGAGCTTTCCCTTTTATTAAACGTACTGGATTACTGACATTGGGATTAATCCATGTGGCCTAAATTATAGAAGGCCAGTGCATACATCCTGCACAGGCGCCTAATCTGTGGCATAGGTACTTATCTCTTTTAGTATATTGACTTTCCCAAGATGGATTCATACATACTCCCTCAAATGATGCATTATTAGAAACTTGGCACGCATCACAGATTAGTAATACTTGCTTTGGTATTTTTTCTGTTTTAATTCAGGTTATTGCTTTTCTAGGGATATCAGTATACCACATAGCAAATTCAGTCTGCTCTGAGGCTTCAGAAGGATTGTAGCAAACAGCAGGAGCCCTAGAGGGGGACACACATATCTGATATTGGGTGTTAATATATATGCAAGTTCCTTTAGGCTTTCCTATACATTCATAAGAGTAAACCAATAACACAGTTTTGACAGTTTGTCTAGTTTGTGTTACCTCTTAGATGCATTTTTCACAGCCTTCACTGTGTCTTACACCTAAGATTAAAGAAGAAAGGTGAAAAAGTCTGAACAAAGAATCAGTCCCACACCACTGCTGCTCATCCTCAAGCTTCTGCAGTGCGTAGACCAGTCAGCTCTTGGTATGGGATTGGGGTAGGACTGTAGTCCGTTTTCTCAGTGTAAGGCAGTGGGGATGCTCTGGGTGTCACTGGACCATCCACTCTTTATCTCTGGCTGGTTTCATGCATGAGCAATATATCCAGGCAGGAATGCCATCCACTTTCACTGCTGTTGGTGTGAACAGGATCCCAAGCAGTGTCCTTTCCACCATGGTTTCCGTGGGCTCAGTTCCCAATCTTTAATCCACACCCAGTTACCTGGAGAATAAGGATGGACTAGGAGAGGAAAAACTAACAGGACATCTATCATTCACCCATTCTGAACTCTTTTCATTATTTTTCCCCGGGGACATTAGTTAGTAAGCTCTGTTTCTTCCAATTCTCTGTGGATCCCTGGTAAATTTCTTAAAAATGAAAGAAAGCCTGTGATATAGTATTTTATAGGGTGAGTGCCCTGTTCTTTTAATAATACATCTGATTTTATTCTTATATATTTTTTGGGACAGTCTCACTATGTCACCCTTGGTAGAGTGCCATAGCAACACAGCTCACAGCAACCTCAAACTCCTGGGCCCAAGTGATTCTCCTGCCTCAGCCTTCCAAGTAACTGGGACTACAGGTGCCAGCCATAATGCCTGGCTTTTTTTTTTTTTTTTGATGCAGTTGTCATTGTTGTTTGGAAGACCCGAGCCAGGTTTGAACCCACCAGGCCCAGTGTATGTGGCTGGCCCTAGGTGCTGAGCTACAGGTGCTAAGCCAGTGCATCTGATTTTAAACAGTGCTAATGGTAAAGCCTGTATGCACTGAAGTTTTCAACTTCCCCTGACCTTTATGGCCTGTAGGTACATGCAGTTTCCAGTCCCTTTCAACATGGTAGCCGTCTGTAAGAGCCAGACAGAGCAATGCCAACTAAGACAGGAAAGCAGCTGCTGTTTTAAAAAGCAAAGAGGACTCTATTTTTTTTTCTTTAGTTCCAAATTAGTAACTGACTTTGGGTCTTATTCTGAGCCCTAGTATCTTATCTTAAGGCCTTTTATTAACTTAGCAACCACAGCTTTTAGCAGGTAAAAAGATAAAAAAAACAGTTTAACAAACTTCGGATTAACTTTATAATGGTAAATTGACCCTTGAGTTCTGCCTTTTGATTTTCATTACTTTAAACATGTGTACAAGAACAGAAATCTAAGAGGCTCTAAACATAAACTGAGAATAGGTAACTTTGTTGTTTTAACTAGAGATTTCCTTTTCATTATAATCAACTTAATCACATACTAAATTCTTTTTAAGTTCTTCTTTACAAACCTTCACCACTTACACAATCTTTCAACATTTTAAAATTCCCTGTTTTTATCTTAAATCTTCTTTCTTAAAACCACCAGTTACTTTAAAACAAAAAGTATTCATACAAGATTCTTTCCTATACAAAACTGTTCTTTTTTTATTCTTCCTTAACAGAAGTACATCTTCATACTTAACGTCTTTCTACATATCTCTTTCTTCCCTACTAACTAGTTCCTTTCATTTTAACTCCAAACTCAGAAAAAAGGAAAAAGAGAGTTGTGTACAAAGTCTCAGTCAAGCTTCTCTACAAGCCTGCCATGTTAAAGGAGTTAGATGTTTAACTTAACCTTAACTCTGTGTCCAAACAGAGCTTGGACAGGGCTGAGCAATTAAACTTCATCTCCCAGTGGCAGAGAAATTGTACAGTACACAGGGGGCTGTATTTTACCTTCTGCTTTAGAGATGGAGCCACAAAAGCAGGTCCATGGTCAGAGCCCATATAAAAGGCACCACACTGAGGCGTGATTTCTCTAAGTAGAAAACGTGTAACTTCTCTGGCTCTTTCACTTTGAGTAGGAAGTGCTTTGGCCAATCCTAAGTACATACAAATATCAGCAGGTATTTATGTCGTCTGTCTGGAGGCATTTCAGTAAAGTCCACTTGAATGTGACAAACTGGGGCCTTGTTTGGCATTAAATTGACTGCAGGTGACACAACTTTGACTTATTGTTTCTGCAGGCTTGCTAGATGTTTTAAATAGAAATAATTTCCTAGTGGTTGTTCCAGAGCAGAGTGTCCCACTTGAGTGGACTCATGCATAGCCTGCACTACAGCATTCCCAATAATTCTGGCACAACTATCCTTCCATCTGGTAAACACATCCAGCCACTGTCTATGGCAAACGCCCGCTCTTGTGCTAAGCACTCTGGTTGTTTTTTACTGCATACCGGTGTTCCATTTGGGACTCAAGGTAGTAAGCAGGCTGCAAATATCCACTGGCTTCAGCAGCAGCATTAGTATTTCCTAAAATAACACATCCTTGCCCCTTTTGGTGTCCTTTGCAATGCATTACTGCCACCTTGGCCGGTTTCCACACAGCCTTCAATAAGTTTAATATCTCTCGGTGATATTTAATTTGTTTTCAGCTGAGTTTACTAGTTCTTTTTCTCTCTACAGTACACCATGCACATGCAGGATTAGAAAGGCATACTTGAATCAGTATAAATGTTAACTGTCTTATCTGTACTTAATTCCAGAGCCCTGGTGAGTGCTACAATTTGCCTTTGGGGCAGATGTCCCAGGCGGGATTCCTTGAACTTCCCTGTCTAACCACTGCATGTCCTGCCTTTCACTGACCAGAGGCATCTATAAAACTGCTACCAGCCACAAATAAAGTCCAATCAGCTTCTTGTACAAGTAGAGCTGTTGCTGCTAAAGCTCTTAGGGCAGCCAGCCTCTAGCCACTCCATCTAACTATTTAGACAAGTATCCAGCAGGGCAGGTGCATGACCCCAGGGACTGTGTTAAAACTCTCACCGTCATCTTTTCTCTCTCTGATACATACAAAGTGAAAGGTTTCGTTAGGTCCAGGAGGCCAAGTGCCAGAGCCACCATTAGCTTTTCTTTAATGGCTTGGAATGCTTTTACCTGGGTTGGGGGGCTCCTTATCACCCCTCTATGTGGCTTCATAATAGGGCTTAGCAAGCACAGTAAAATTGGGGATTCATAGGAAACAGAAGCCAGCTGCCCCTAAAAATTCTCTCAACTGCCACTTGGCCTTGGGAACAGGCCAGGTTACAAACCACCTGCTTTATTTCAGGAAGTTTTATATCCACAGTTCTCTAAATGTTTTAACAAGATATCAGTTCCTGGAGCACATCCTTTCCTAGTCTCACGGCCTAATAGTAAATCACCCACATATTGCAGTAAGGTGCACTGTGACTGTTGGGAAGGAAAGGTTGACAGGTCCCTGGCCAGTGCTTCCTCAAAGATTGTAGGGGAGTTTCTGAACCCTTGTGGCAACCGAGTGCAGGTTTGTTATTGAACAACTCCAACTAGGGAGTCTTCCCACTGGAGGGCAAACAGTTTCTGACTTACTGGAGTCACTCAGATAGTAAAGAAGGCATCTTTAAAACTAAACAAGTGAACCAAGCAACCTCTGCTGATACCAAGCTAAGAAGAGTGGGTTTGGCACTGTTGGGTGCAAGGTTACAGTAGCTTGATTAACTAGTCTTAAGTCCTGCACAGGGCGATACTCTGGGGTCCTGGCTTTGGTACTGGCAAAAGACAGTATTCCATTGTCACTGACAGGGTGGATAATTCCATAAGCCCTTAGCCAGGTTCAAGTGCTGCCCTTGGCACTGGATACTCCTGCCTCTGTCTGACAGGCGGTGCCTATGTCTTTAGGTCCATATGTACAAGTTCCTGGTTTATGGCCATCGCAGGGGGGATGTTTTCTGTGCGTACCTTGGGCCACTTAGCAATTGACTCTGACTCTAAGTTTTCTTGTTCTGGCCTCCTGAATAATTTCCACTCTTCTTCCGGAGGCACAGTTACAGTTAACAATAGATGTGGTGCAGGAACCTTGAGATCCATACTTCTCTTTTCAGTAAATGTTATCGTGGCCTTATTATATTTCAGGTGGGCCCTCTGGATTAGGACCTACAGTACTTGACCTTTTGGTTGTCCCAGGTCTTTTAATCTTTTGTTCTTCTGCTTTAGTTACCATTGCAATTGCTGCCTGTCCTCTCAGCCACAGGGGAGGCTCTAACACTAGTGTCTGCCAGGTGTCTGTGTATGGGAACTGATCAGGGTGCCCAGGCTAACCACTCACTACTCTCCATGTCTTCTTTACTAGACTTACACTAGACTCCCTTCTGGTGGCCAGTCTACTCCAAAGGGTGGCCATTCTAGCTCACAAAGCCTTCTCAACCTTTTAGGGGTCATTGTAACTCCACGGTCCCCTACAAAGCCCTTCTTACAATTCTGAACTATTAACCTCAGGGGAGTTTCCTTAGAGGGTGCAGAACCCATCCCTGTGGCACAGACAAACAAGGAGGGGGTTTGAAGATCTCTCAGGCACCTGCCTGGCTTCACCTCTCATGAGGCTTTAAGGAATCTTAGCTAAAGTGCATCCTTCTAAGCCCCAGGCCTGGTTGCTGCTGTCCAGCGAGTTGCCGTTATGCCTTATGACATCTCCACAGAACCACAGGTTAGGGCCCAATTGAGCTCCGTAACTGTGACCAGTCACGGAGCTATACAGTCACTCACTTAAATAATAATACACCATTTATTCACAGAGGCTAAACAATTCCTCCCAATCCTTACCAGTCTTACTGAGGCCGCCTGCCCATGGAGGTCAATTTGCCCCTCTTACTGAGGCCCCCTGCCCATGGAGGTCAATTTGCCCCTCTTACTGAGGCCCCCTGCTAATGGAGGTCAATTTGCCCCTCTTACTGAGGCCCCCTGCTAATGGAGGTCAATTTCTTTTCCTGTCTATTTTTACCAAGCTCCTCTTCCACTGTCTGGCGTGGGCTTTACTAGTATTTTACCCCTTTTTAATCCCATTTTCCTTACCTACATCCAGGCGTGCACTTTACCTGTTCGGTCCTCTGTTGATGAGCTGCCACCGCAGAGGACGGCCATGGGACCTCTCTGCCGAGGACCACCTCCATGTAATCAGCACGGGAGCGCTCCTAAGGAATAGCATCAGTCAGGGCACCAGGGACTACCCCAAGGGGTACTACACCCAGTGTGGGGAAACCCCAGGCGTCTCTCGGTCCCAATCTGCCTGCTCATCTTCCTGATCAGAAAACCAGAAAAGTTGCAGGAAAATGGCAAATTAAAACCGACAGACACATACACCAACAATATAGAGCAAGAAACCTTTACTTGCCAGTGAGAACTCTGGTGCCTCAAGGCATAAAGTGCTGAGTTCTGGGGAACAGTTTTTTCCAAACTCTTTTATACCTTGTTTTTTCCTTCAGTTCAATGTCAGCTACATAGTTATAGCTACAGATGTTAGAAACCAGGTATTGTTATTAGTTGCAGAGTCTTTTCTTTTTGCTTTTCAAGGTTATTTTAGCTCAATGTAAAGTCTGTTCTTATCTTTGGAGGAGGAGTCTTCTGCAGCTGCCTCCTGGTTTCTCAGGATCACTAACAAGTATAAGATTTATTTCTCCTTCCTCAGGGATCCAGGGATCAGGAGGTCTGGAGAACCCAGAGGTTTAGGAAGCCAGTGGTACTCTTGGGAATGAGAGATTGGAAGAACCCTAAGGATCAGGAGGTCAGAGGGCCCTAGGGACGGGGAGGTTAGGGCACCCTGGAGGTGGCCAGGTGTATGGAGGAACATTGTGCTGGATGTTGGGACATGGTATGGGGGCCAGGCAGGGTCCTTAGTACTAGTGTGACCTTGGGCAAGTTATCTGACATCTCTGTGCCTCAGTTTCCTTGTAGGCAAATGGAATAGTACCTGCCACAATAGACTTTTCTGTATCAGACCTTGTGGTAAAAATAAACCATGAGAGTTGGGAGTCCTCACCTGGGAAGCAGAGATGGTTGTGTAACCACTGAGTTACCATTATATGGTATTATTTGAGTTACCATTTTCTTCCCTGGACTTGGCTCTGGGCTCAAGGGGGCCTTTAGGGAAAGTCATGGTGGTTCCTTTGTCCCCTAAGGGACTCTGAATGGCCCCACCCAGGGGGCTCTCAGAGCCTGTCTGTCCCCATCTCCTGCCTCTATCCCCCCAGCCATGACAAACTCTGCTGTCCTCATAATTTTAATGTTTTACCCTTGACTCAAAGTCCCTGAATCCATTTCCTAGCACTTTTTCTAAGATAAGTTCAAGAATTCAATTGTCAGAGCTCATATGATGACGGTTCTGGTGACCATTCCATAAACGGTTCCAAAATTGCTTTGAAGGGTGGACTAGATGCTGGCCTCTGTGCACAGCTTACCAGGGAGGCACTTGAAAAGTGACCCTAGTGATCTTCAGCAAGGAGGTATGTAGCGCTTTTTAAAGATGACCTTGAGCCCTCAGGTGTCCGACCTCATATGTATACTAATACGTGAACATGCGCCCAGGTATTCACACACGTCCTACTGGCTGCTGAGAATTCCTTTCCTTAGCTTTATTCTAATTTATTTTGTCAGCATCCTTTTCTTGGCTGTGCACACTGCATGTATTTGGGCTTTTAGAAATAGCACTCCATGAGTCTTAGTTTTAGAAAATAAAGATTTAAGTCTGATCATCTCCTGACACAGGTGGGATTGCTGATTCAAGGTCACCCATACTTTCAAGCTTAGTACATTTTAGTACTGACTTGCTTTCCAGAAAGCCTGCACTCCTGCCCTGGGGCAGGGTAGAAGATTCTTCCTTCCCAGACCCCTTCAGTATTTAAACCTAAGTGGATCACCCAGCTTTGTGCTGCTCTGTGCCAACCAGGACAGGCCAGAGTGAGTCCCCTGGAGGCTGCCTGCTCTCTGACAACCCCACTTCGGTGCTCTCTGAAGCCTCAGGCAGACTATTTTTAATTTTTCAAGACAAAGTTGCATATGTCACCCCAGTAGAGTACAGTCACTGTAACATCAATCTCTTGGTCTCAAGTGATTCTCTTGCCTGAGTAGGTGGAACTACAGGTGCCCGCCACAACACCTGGCTAATTTTTCTATTTTAAGTAGAGACAGGGTTTCACTCTTGCTCTGGCTGGTCTGGAATGCCTAAGCTAAAGGAATCCTGCCTCAGCCTCCCAGAGGGTGTGAGCCACCACAAAGCCCTCAACCTCTTTTGCCACCCGTTATGTACTCACAGCAAACAGCAGGGGGTGCAGGTGAGCGCCCAAGCGGACCTTAGCTCTGTGAGCTGCACAGGGGCCTGGGTGCATGTGCCCCTTATCTCTCCTCATTAGGTGTCCACGTGCAGACATTTGAGAGCTAGAAAAGCCTCCATTAGCACCTCATTTTACAGAGAAAGACAAGCAGCAGTGATAGACTTATTCACCAAAATCACTTCAAAACCTAGTGGCAAAGTTCAGAAAAATAATAAAAAGAGTGGCAAGGGTAAAGAGCACTTATTTTGGAGTCAGACAGTCCTGAGTTCTTGTTTTGGTTCTGCTAAATACCCCTATGTGAACTCAGGCAGTTTGCCCCACGTCTCTGGGCTCAGGCTTCCCCTCAGTAAAATGGGTATACTGAACACTTTGCTTTTGGGTTGTTAGGAAGCTAAAAGGTTATGGCTGAAACAGACTGTTCTGGTTGCTATTAGCCTCTTTATTGCTTTATTTTTAGTTCCATCCACAAAAAAAAGCTTAAAGCATGGTTGAGGATTCCTGTTAGCATAAGAGACAGTATCAATACAGATCAGCTGGATTAAGATACGTTTACCTCTGGTGGATATCACCTTTCCTTGAAGTGAGTTTGGAAGTGGCCTAGCCGCAAAGCACCTCCCGAAGTTGTTGGAAATGTCAGTCATGGGTCCTCACCCAGACCTGCTCTGTCAGGACCTGGGACTTGTCCACCACTCAGGGCTGTAACAAGCCAGCAGGGGGCTCTGAGGAGCTCAAGTTTAGCAACCGTTAAATGAAGAAGGACCTGTAAGGCGTCTTCAGAAACAGAATTTACTTCTGAGTTCAACAGGTCTGGGTCCTCCCAGCTTTCCTGGACATGAAAAATGCGTTGGGTCTCAGCTGCCTCGGAGACTGCAGATTGACTCTGGGTAACAATCTTCTTTCCTTTAGGTTGGTGTGAGAATGCATGTACAGTACTTAGCAAATAGTGAGCACACCACCGCTGGTTTGTTCTGGGGCACTAACAAATGCCCCACCAGCCTTGATTCCCGAAGGCTCAGGTGCAGGCAAAGAGAAACCAGCCAGGTGGAGGCCTGGAGGGCGAGGGGAACACACGCCCACTCATCAGGTGGACACATTGCACGTGGGCTCCTGCTTACCTGCCTGGCCTACGTGGGGAGATGGGGCCCGCAGGTATTTCTCTGCCCCAAAGCCAGCAGGGTGGGGGTGGCGCTAAAAGTGCCTGCTTCTGAGGAGGCTGGTCTCAGGCAAAGCAGGATGGAGCCTGTGGCTCAGGTATGTAGGGAGCACCCAACCAGGGAGTGGGATGGGTCCAGAGGGAGGCCTGCAGAGGCAGCCAGGACGCAGGTGGGAGGCGGAAGGATCTTCCAGGCCCCCTGAGCAGGAATGAGCTGGTTCAAAGCTGCAGCTAGGCCCTGGCTGCACCCCTGAGGACTTTGGGAGCCCCATCCTGAGTTCCCACTTGATTGCTTTCCCATCGCTGGCTGCTTGAGGCCCCTGCCTGGAGCTTCCTTCCTGACTTCCTGGCCACACCCCATGTCTCCCCAGCCCCTGATCAGCCTCCCCAGACTTCCTTCACTCCTCTAGAGCCCATGGGCGATCTCAGCAACTTTGGGCAGGACCAGATGTCCAGTCGTGATACACAGTGGGCATTCATCGTCCTCTCCTTCCCTCCCTGGCCTGTCCGGTGAGGTTTTTGGAATCTGATAAGCGCCTTAAGGAAGCCAGGAGGTCAGGGAACCAGCAGCCACGGTGTGTTGACTGAGGAGGCTTCAGGCTGCTGTGAAATAAAACGCAGTCCTGCAGGTATCCTGTAGATAACCCCACCTTTCTTTTTGTTGTTTTTAAGACAGTCTCACTTTATTGACATGGATAGAGTGCTGTGGCCTCAGCCTAATTCACAACAACCTCAAACTGCTGGGCTCAAGTGATCCTCCTGCCTCAGCCTTAAGAGTAGCTGGGACTACAGGGGGCTGCCACATCACCCCCCTAGTTTTTCTAATTTTACAGACACTGTCTCACTCTTGCTCAGGCTGGTGTTGAACTCCTGAGCTCAAGCAGTCCACGGATTGGGCTTCCCAGAGTGTTAGGATTACAGGTGTGAGCCATCACCTAGTCAGGCCCTGGGAAGCTAAAACCTGTCATTAACACCTTGCTGGGGTGGGAGTCTTTTTTTTTTTTTTTTTTTATCCCACATCTTGGGAATCTTCTAATTTTCATTTTTTTTTAAATTATTCTTACAATACCTCCTGCAACCAGAAATCCCTGGGCTTCCCCTGAGTCTTCCTTATGCCTGGACTGTTGCATCAGAGAAGCCTGGGTCTTCTTTTTAATTTTTTGTTGGTAAATAGATAATACCTTCCTAGCTTTCAAAATTTGCAGGGCACAAAAGATACCCAGTGACCCTGCCATCCTCTGCCCATAAGACACCCAGTGACCCTGCCTTCCTCCACCCATAAAAGACACCCAGTGACCCTGCCATCTGTCACCCAGCCCTTTCCCCACCATAAGTAAAACACATTTTTAGCTGCTTCTAGAATGTATCTAGACTTTTATCTTACCTTAGTTTGTACAAAAGCATTCTACCCCAAACACAGTGATCTTTCTTTACCAGTACATGTGTAAAAAAAAAAAGAAAAAAACCTTGTATTCTTTTTACAGATCGGTAGCATTCTATTAAATGTACAATTTGTTTAATTGACCCACAATGATAATGATTTGGGTTGTTTTTCAATCTCGTGCCACAAAGCGATTCCATGAGCAACTTTGTACACACGTTTTGGGAGCTTGTCCCTCTGTCGAGCAGCTCTCCTGGAGGGAGTTGTTGGTCCCATGGAGCCCACACACCTGGGGGCCACAACATTGCCTCCATACATGATGTTTTGTTTTCTTCACCACCTTGTCTGAAGTTTTCACACTGCTGAATCTTTTTCAGTCTACTTGATAAAACCTAATGGTACCTCAGTTTCATTATAATCTCATTTTTATTACTAAATGAGGTTGTGCAAATATATGATGAAGAGCCAGTTTCTATACTATTAAAGAACTTGGTGGATGAATCCATTAGGTCGTCAGAGTTTTTCCTAAATAACGGGAAGATGAACCCCTTGTTTATCTTTTATAAAAATTCTGTTTGTCTTTTCTCATTAGTATATCCTTTTCGTTGTAGAAGATCTTAAAAGGTTGTATGTAGCCTAATTTTTTTCTTTTATGGTTTCTACGTTGTGAGTTACAGAAAAGCCTTACTTATAACAAGTTTATAGAATAATCCATCCATAGTTCTTTCCACTATTGTTACAGCTTTCCTTTTTTATATCTAAGTCTTTAATTCATTTGCAATTTATCTTGGTGAGAGATTTATGAAGCCAACTTGTTTCAGACTTCTAAAAGTTTTTTCCCCTGTGTCTTTTCTGGTAGTTTGTGACTTTTTAAAGAGTGTAATCTTGGATCTTTTGTAATTTATTTTAGTGCAAGTGATGAGGTATAGGGGCTGGGCTTTCCTACTTTTTTTTTCCCAAATGACCAATCAGAAGAAAAGAAGGGAGAAAAAACACTCTCTTCCCCAATCATTGAGATGCGTCTCTTACCAAATGATATTCTGACATATGTGTGCCTAATCATTTGTTCTCAGTATGTGTTTACAAAACATTGCTAAAGTGTTTTATCTGTAAGCTTACAATATATTACAATGTCATTTTATCAGAACATATGAAGTTATCAACATAATTAGATTCTTAGTTGCCTTTCATAAATAAGTTAGTCAAAAGTAGTTTCTATTAAAAAAATGTTATCACCTTCAAGTTTCTTTGAGACAAAAGTGCCAGTCATTCTCCTTACCCCTATTTTATTACTTTACTCTGAGATTTTGATCTCTGTTTAAAGTAGAATTTATTTCACTTTATTTTTTGGGGGGGGTGGGGTAAAGGAATTTAAATTTCCTTTACAAATGCCAGTTATTGTCTGTGTAACAGGATAAACTTTCATAGGATTTGTATTTTGGGGGTTTCTTTTTCTCTTTTATTTAGCATGGGCTGAAATAAGCAGATTAGCTTCAGTTACTACTTTGGTTCTGTTTTTCCCTATTTTTTCCTAGAACTTTGGTCTGTGAATGTCAATGGTATATTATCTGGCACAGTAATAATCGTAACAGCTACCATTTGGGTTATTTTTATTATACTTCTGGCTTTGGTCTTGTTGAATGTATTTGCCATGAATTCAAACTTTTCTAGTATAAACATTGAAGCCTAAAGTTTTCTCGTTTGTACTTCTCTGTAGCTTTGCTCATAATTCCTCTCTGAAACTTTCTAATCCAAGCTGAATCTTTCAACAGGTGAGTTTGTTATGTTTCGCCTTAGTGATGTGACAGATGTGTTTGGTTTCTAGTTCTTTTAGTTTTAGGAGACAAATCCATGGTAAATAAGTACATGAAAAGACATTCAACTTCATTACTTATCAGGGAAATGCAAATTCAAACGACTATGCAAATGAGATGCCTCTACTCACCTATTAGAATTCTTAGACCAACCTGACAGTACCAAATGCTTGAGAACTGGAGAGTCCAGCCCTCCCTGCACTGCTGGTGGGATAGAAGAGGGGTGGGCTCACTGAACACATCTGGACGGTTTCTGGTGCTGACTCATGCTCTGAAGGAAAGCCTAACTTTCATGTCATTTGAAATAGATGTGAATCAATTTCTAAGGGTTTCGCTAAAGAAAACAATGTACAAAACAAAAATACCCCAAGAGCCACACAGCAGAAGCTCTGTAAATGGTCACAATCCCTCCCCACTTTCTGGCCACATCTGAGAGGGCTTGGGGTAAAGCCAGATCTCTGGAGATGTTGGTCCCATAGGAAGAGAATAAGCCTGATTTCACCACCTCCAGGTCACTCATTGATGCTGCTTCCCTGTTTCAGGCCAGTCATCTGGTTTTGAATTTCCCCTTAGTACCTTGACAACCATCATACTTACTTCATAAAAGTGCTATAAGAATTCAATGAGAATCGATGTTGAGTGTTCTAGCACTCTCCACTAACTGATGCTTCTTGAAAGAACCCTGTGAGACCACCTTTCCAAACTTTTTCTACCTTGTCTTCATTCTAAGGCCTTGGTGAAAATTACACTCATAATTCTGCTTTTAAGTACTATCTCATTATACTACTTAAAAATGTTCTATTATACATGTTCAAAAGTCAGTGAGATAGAAAGCTATTAGTGATGTGGAAAATTGTGCATGCCATGATGAAAATGTGAACCCAGGTTTTCTGTGGGGGGGGATATATGTGCTGTATTTGCTTATAAGGAAAAGTGTTAGGATAGGTAACAAGTTGCTAGCAGAAGTTAGCTATAGGGAGTAGGACTAGAAATAGGTGAGACTGGACTTAACAAGAGAATTCAGTTACAAAATTAGTGTCATGCTTAAGTGCCTGGCCCCTTCCCTATGGCCCTGACCATGGCCAGCTGAGATTGGAGGACAGGGAATAGACCTTCCTGGAGTTGACACAGAAACCATGACAGACCTCTGGCTTTGAAAACTTCAGGACTTCTGGAACAATGTGGGACTCTTTCCACTTCATATCCACCCATCTATGCTCTGAAGATGTGAGCAGAGTCCTGAGGGCCTCATGTGGGGAAGGGCAACCATGGGGCAGGGTTTCTGGCTTCTCGTTAAGCAGAGTTTTCACTACAGCACCCGAGGGGGCCCTCCGAGACCCTTGTCTACTGATTGTCATGCCGTAGTGGGATTCCCCTCCTGTACTGAGGAAGACTGATTAGTGTGTAACCAATAGGTTTTCCAGAAATAAAAGGGTATGACTTCTGGAGCCAGGTCATTAAAGACATTTTGGCCTCCATGCTGTGTCTTCTTAGCCCAGCCTCTTTGGAAGAGTCCAGTTCCGTGTCTGAAGGACACTCAAGCAGCCCAGGCCAGGTAGGAAAGAACTGAGGCTTCCGGCCAACAGCTAACGCCAAGTTACAGGTGTAGTGAATGACCCTGGACACAGACCCTCCACCCTCAGTCAAGCCTTCAGATGACTGAAGCTGACACCTCAGTTACCCCAAATCATGGGAGACCCCAAGTCAGAACTGCCCAGAAAAGCTGCTTTCAAATTCCTGACCCACAGAAAGAGATTACAAGTGTTCATGTTAAGCCATAAAGTTTAGATGTTTTGTTACACAGCAAATAATAGCTAATAGCTTTTTCCCACTGCTTTCATTTTATAATACTAACTGGCCTCCCCTTTAAAACAATATACTCATATTTATTCCAAGAGAAATTTAGCACCTTGTTACTTGAACATCATTAAAATGCATTCTAGCTGTGCTTCTGCCATAACTGACTCCCAGAAAACCCTTTCTATGCACAAATGTGTATAAACATTTAGTAAATTAATGTCCTTTGCTTACTGATGGCATAGTTACCCCCTAGGTAGAAGCTGGTCCTAAGCAGATGGACTCTGAGCTAGTCTAAGATTTCAACCTTTGACTAGAGGGGACCTGTTTTAAGGATGCTTATGTGTGCCCCTGAGATTCACCTGTGCTAGTTCTGAATGCTTATTGATTCTTGACTCTGTCCAGGCAATGGACATGCAATTGCTAATCATATGGTATTGGCCGGCATCAGGAATATGAAAATCATCCATTTCAACGTTCTATTCTCTTTCAGAGAAGCTTCAGAAGCTTCCCCCACGCCCTGATGACAACGGCTCCCTTAACAGTTTTGGCACATTGTAACTAGACACTCTTATTCCCACTACCAAAAGATAAGTGCAGGAAATTTTTCCATATGTGGGATTAACCATAAAATGAAAAGTCTGGCATTGCCTTGAAAGTTACCTTGACTGACAGCAAATTGTCTGGGTGCCCGCAATGCAAGTTAGCGGCAGGACTGTTTGTGTCTGGGCACCGAGAGGTCGTTGTAGCACACACAGCTGGATCCTTCCATCTGTGGTCAGGGCGTTGTGACATGGACTGCTTTTTCAAAGGACACTAGGAGATGTGTACCTGATGGTGATCACACACTCGTCAGCCAAGTGTAGTTTGTCAGTATTTGATAAAAGGGTCTAAGAACAGGAGTCTGATGGGCCTCATCAAGGCTTTATCTGGGAAGAAGGAATCAGCAGAGGTGACATTGTAGCAGTTCGTCACAGGGCTTGGCATTGGATATTAACTTTATTTTAACATTTTTTAAATTTTTTATTAAATCATAAATGCATAGATCATATATACATTAATGCATTTATGGGGTACAATGTGCTGATTTCATATAGAATTAGGAACACTTACATCACACTGGTTAATATATACCTCATCTCATTCACTTAATTATTGTGTTAGGACATTTATACTCTATACTAATAGATCCCACATGTACCCTTGCACTGGCCACACCACCTACGGCCGGCGTCTTTCACCTATTCATGCACAGTTTCCCCTTTTATGTTGTAAGTTTACATGTTAAGATGATTTTCTTGACAAGTTTTGGCAGTTTCTTTTTATTCTTTGAGGAGGGGGGAAGTTTTTCTCTGAAAGTCATCTGTATTTTAATCCTACCCTTAAAAATCACATTGCTTGCCGATGCTTGCTTGCATAGACGCAAGAAGAAGCCTGCGGCCCTGGCCCTGGGTGCCATCTCAGTCACTGCCCCCTGGCGCTCAGGTTCCCCTCTCTGGGGGACAACCCTGGTCTCCTCCTTGGGCAATTGTGCTTACATAATGAGAACATGCCTGGGCTGGGGGTGTAGAGCCCGACTGGAGGCTCACTGTGGCCTTCTAGCAGCCAGACCTCTGTGTTTATTTTACAGGTTCCAGGCATGAGCTCCTCTGAGGAGGAGAGCCCCTCCTTAGTGACCAAGAAGACCCCCTTGAGACAATTCCTAAAACATAGCACCCCTGAGGAGGTGGCCCTTGGCAGGAGCCCACGACCATCAGGAGACGCCTCCCATGTCAGTGGGTCCCCGGTGCCAGCACACTTCTCTCGGGGCCTGGAGTCCAACTTGGTAGGAGTCAGTCCTTTGGCCACCTTCAGGAAAAGGAGACTGTCAACCATCCGGGCCTCTAAGGGGTCCAGTGAACAGTCAGGGCCTAACTCAGACCTCTCAGATCCTGGGGAAAGATCATTGCAGCAGAAAGGAAAGTCCCTCCAAGCAAAGAGCTTGCAACAAAACCCAGGATTGCCTGGGATTCGAAGCGCAGCCAGGAGGAAGAGACGAGACCCAAAGAAGCTGGAGGCTGCGGTGAGTATTTTCCTACCCTCCCCTGGGAGCTCTGGGCCCCTGTGATAGTCAGGAGGGCAGGTGCTGTGGGCTGTGGTGGGCCTCACTCCGTGCCTCTAGCCCTGTGTATCCAGGGCCATCTATCCCCACCCTGCATGGATGTACGGGGCCTTTCAGACGCCCTCTGCAGCCCTATCCCAGGTTGGCTCTCCACTCTTAGGGGACCCCGTGTCTGTGCTCCCCATGGATGATGTGAGCTTCTCTTCCACGGTCTCTGGCTGCTGCTTGTCACAGGAGTTCAGGTGCTGACCCTCTTTGGCTTAGCAGAGGTGCTCGTAGGGTGGCAGGAATGGTCTGATACATCATAGTATGACAGAAATAGTGGGAAACAGCCTTTTCTGGTGGAAATCCTCCTCCCTCTGCTGGGTCTCTTGGTGTCCCCCTGTACTCTGAGGAGAGATGTCTCTGTTCTTGGAATAGGCCTAGACGAGGTGGCCCTGGCCCGTCCCCAACATAGGCCTTTACCATAGAGACATTCTGCCTCCGCCACAGACAGATTTCTAGGAGTGCCAGTGGGGTACTCACTGTACCAGGCCTGCTTTCATCTCTCTGAGGCTGGTCTCCCCTTGCAAAACTGTCGGGATGGAGGAGAATGGCAGTGCCGGGGCTCCAGCCTCCGGGGTGTAGCGGGAAGCCGAGATCGTTGCTGCCTTGGGGGAGCCTCTGCTTCCTCAGCACCTTTGCTGGTTCATCCCCTTGCTCTGTTCTAAAAGCTTCCTGGGAAGGGAGGCTATGTCTGCCTTTTCCTGTCACACTTGACTAGCAGGCAGGAATCCTGTCCTCGGGGTCTAAGGGCCCCGCATGTGTCCTGGAGGGGGTCCCTGGTGGTGCTGAGTTCCACACTGACACCATCTCAGGTGGATCCTCCCTGGCCCGTCTGCCCTGGGGACCTTCTGGTACTCCTTCCTTTGTAACATCCAGCTCTGCCCTCTGCTTTTGCTTGCACTTCTCAGCAGCTGGGTGCGGGATGTCAGCACTGACTCTCCAGTGGTTCCTCTTGTGTTTCCCATCTCGCCTAGTCTTCGACTTTTCAGGGGAGCTGCCCCTGCAGCCAGTTACCTCACTGCTGCCCGTCTTCACTCACCTGGATCTTTCCTGCACTCCCTCCCACGCCCTGCCATGTCCTTTGGCCGTGCTTGCCCACCCCCTCCTAGATAGGAGTGAGGAATCGCAGGGCTGAGTGGCAGGGGATGCAAGTTCTGTGTTCCCAGGTGGGACCTGTCTGCGGCTGAGGACTGTGCCAAGTTCCAGATGGGGCTTCATGGCAGGATGCCTGTGCCTCTTGCTGGTCAGTGTCCTTGTGGGTTAGTTTTCCTACCTGCTGCCAGGAGAGGCAGTACTAGATGGAACATTCTGGAAGCTGAAGCTGAGATAGGCCCTGCAGGTCTCACCATAGGTTCGGATTGTCACAAAATCTGCTGATGGAGTAGCCCACCTGCCCTCAGCAGAGCCTCATCCCCAAGTGACCCTGCTGTGGGATCAGAGATGGCTCCACCTTCCTCAGTCGCTGGGATGAACTGTGAATGCCCAAGAGTCAGGACGGGCCAAATCTCACCCTACACGGCCTTCTGAGAGCTGAGGCCTGGGGTTAGCCTCCCTGAAAGTCAACATGTGCAGATGGTGGATATGGACATGGATGCTGGACACCAGGGGGCAGCTGCCTCCTTGGGCAGGCAGGGACAGTGGGAACTCACTTCTCTCACCAGATGGCAGCAGATTCCGCAGACCTGGTGTAGCTTTTTTAGCCGACAGTGGTGCCCGGGCTCCCGGCTGCTCCAGCTCTTCTCCTCAGTTGGCCCCCTCTGGTCTGCTCCCATTCCTCATTCTTATTCCTGTGGCTTTGCCTCCGTTTTCACACTTTCAGGGTGCTGGGAGGATGCTGACTGTAGGCCTGCCTTATAGGTTGGCGGGTGGACCCTACATAACCCCATGACCTGGCTAAGCCACCCCAGATCCCCTGGTTCTAATTTCTTCTGAGCTTCTTTCCTGGGATGGCATTTATATCAGGAGCTGAGCCTGCACATTTTCTATGCCAGGTATCCTCAAACTGGCCCGCCAAGGACATTTATCCGGCCTGCTGGGTGTTTTTGCCGCTGCTGCCTGTCCTTTTAAACTATAGTCCAGCCCTCCAACAGTCTGAGGGACAGTAAACTGGCCCCCTATTTAAAAAGTTAGAGGACCCTTGTTTGGGGAGGGGGTCCTTCATTCTCTCCCTGATACTGCTGCACTGAGCAGCCTTTTGGAAGTGGGGTCTCTAGAGAGCACAGGGCAAAATCCCACCTACATTGGCCTCTGCACATATTCATCTGGGGCCTGTTCCACGTGGGCCCCTCCCTGGCCCCTTTGTTCTTGTCCCCCCATCGTCTGGGCCTTACCCCCATTCACTTATTCATGTGTCTCCATGCTGAGGCTGGGTACTCTGGGGGGCTTCCTGGATTCCAGTTTGGGGTCCTGGTTCCTGGCACAAGGTCCATTTGAAGCACATGGAGGCAGAATCGTGCGGGGTCAACTGGGCCGGTCGGCAGACCTGCGACGAGGGTCTGCAGGCCCGGGTGGGATTTCTTTGCCTAAGCACTTTTTGCAGTGGAAGCGCTCGTGGCTGGTGAAGATGGTAGTCCTATAGGGCAATGCGTTTCCTTTAAACAGATGAAGCGAGTGAGACAATGGGAACTCCGCCTGCTTCAGAACATAGAGGAAGCCATCCGGCACGAGCTCACCATCGAGGAAGACTGTGTGCTTGGCATCTAGATAGTCTTGGAAGAGAGCTCAGGACCCTCCTGCCTTCACCTGACCTAACTGTCCACATTGTGCCCTCCTCAGGCTGGGTCTGGATCTCATTGTCCCTCTTGGATGGGGTGGATGGGATGAGCTGGAGAACCTCCTGTTACTCTGACTGCGAGTGTGGTTCTGGGAGGCCCCAACTGACACAGTGCAGTAGAGCTGGCACCTCGAAGACAAGGGTTTGCATGTTGTATAAGGAAAGGAACACTGAGCCCTGCGTTCTCTGCCTGGCTCTGACCTTGGGGACAGTTCTCTGTCTCTGAGCCTGGGCTTCCTTATCAGAAACATCCCGGTGAGATGCGGAGAAGGTGCAGCTGGTGTCTCATCAGCCACCCAGGAAAGGCTCCGTCAGCTCCCTGTGCATCTTCAGGACAGCAGATGAGAACACAAAGCAGGGACAAGAGAGAAAGCCGCTTACCAGATGGCAGGTTCCCAGCTACCCAGTCATGCTGGTCTCATCCAAGCACCAATGGTAACAGATGTATTTTCCTTTCCCGTGTGTGGAGGGGGGGGGAATAGGTCCTTCAGGTGAGGGGACTGCTCACAGCCCCACACCTGGAGAGCACTCGCCTCTTTCCCTAACAGGATGTAGGAAAAAGAACAGACTTTGGGATCCCATAACATTCGCAGGTAAAGACAAGGAAGGTTGGGAGGGGGCAGTCGCCCACCTGCACTGCATGGCTGGTGGGGGCTTAGGACTCAGGGTGGGAGCCCAGGTGTGGTGGACCTAGATTGACTCTCTGGGAAGGCCCTAAAACTGGTTCTCATCTGGGGGTGTTGGAAATCTGGTGCTGATGCATCATCTAGTGCGTGGATCTAAAGGAATTTAACCTGTCCTGTACAGGACGGCCCCTACTCTGTCCTCTACAATGCTGTGCTCCCCGCTTAACATAAAGGCCCCACCCCATGACCAGGGATGAGAAGGCAACACCTGTGCATGAAGCAGCACCAGCAGCCGGACAGCTGCAGTTCAACACAGAACCAGCATCAAATCCCCAGCTATACACATCCCAGGGACAGCTCTTTGTGGGGCCACATCATAGCTACTAACCACAGAGCTAGAATTTGTTCTTGTAAATGTTTGCTTTTTTCTTTATAAGAACAAGAATGTTTACATGCCTCCCCTCTGCTCAGGTGTGTTGGGAGGTGGGCACAAGGCTTATTGCTGGAATGGAACCAAAAGGGTAAATCCCTAAGTGACCCCTCAGACTGAATTAAAAAACAAGACATACTCAGTTCTAAGGACATGTGAGGGTTAGGATGCTCTAAGAGACAGGTGAAAAGTTTCACTGTCGACCTGCAGGGTGGGTAGAAACTGCCCCAGATCAACAATCATTTCTCCCTGGAAGCACACACATCACTTTGGAGGTTTCCAGCAGAAGGGAAACCATGAGATTCCTCACAAGAGGCATTAGATACCGACTGGTGGCTTCAACTGACATGGTAATTTCAAATTTCCACATATGACTATATAAATGCTAAGACTTTACTGTGTAATGTGTTAAATATTTGAGTTTTGAGCCAGTTCTACGTGTATAAACTGACAAATGTTCACTTTTTAATTATCAGTTTGTACGATTATCAGATTAAGGAAATAAAAGTTATTAATTTTTCAAATAAAACAATATACAAAAGCAAAAAAAACTGTCTATAATTGTATAACATATAGAGGAATACTTCAGAGTAACTCCTTTTACTATTGGTTATTAAAAATGTTCTAGGCTGGGAGTGGTGGCTCATGCTTGTAATCTTAGCACTCCCAAGGTAGGTCCCTGGAGGTCAGGAGTTCCAGACCAGCTTCAGTAAGAGTGAGGCTCCGTCTCTATTAAAATATGAAAATCAGACAGTTATTCTCAGCTACTTAGGAGGCTGAGACAGGAGGATCACTTGAGCCCAGGAAATGCTGTGAGTGAGGCTGAGGCCGTAGCACTCTAGCTCAGATAACAGACTGTCTTAAGACACAATGAAGTTCTCATGAGAACTATTCTCAGTCTGTGCAAAGTGATTCAGACACGTGTGAATTTTACCTGTGTCTCATTTTTCAAAGAATGAAATCCAAACTCAGAATGATTCCAGCAAGGAAGAAAGATTATGTAGGGATTTTTTGGAAACTCTGTTCTTGAATTACCAGCACACAAAGTTTTTATGTGTAAGACTGTCGCAACCCCTCAGACCCTTATGGCCCTGGTCTCAATCACCGAAGGAAGGAACCAGGCGTGACATGGATTAGAAGTACAAACTTGTAGGAGGCGGGCTAGCAGGGTAGCCCCAAGCAACCTCCACACTAGGCTTTATTGAGACACAGGAGAGGGGAGTAGTTAACAATGACTATGCGCTGAAGGCTCGGGCTCTTCTCCCACAAGGAACACCTGCTGATGAATGGCCTGAGGGTCCACTCCCCAGCTGTAAATCATCTTGCTCAGTGGACATCTGGCTCTTGGCATCCTCTACATAAGATGATTTCTAGGTATTTGCTGCATCTTCTTTTCTATGCAGTAACAAAATTCGATTATGTTTATTTATTTATTTATTTATTTATTGGCCGGGGCTGGGTTTGAACCCACCACCTGCCTCCACAGGCACCGCCCTCAAAACTCAATTATGTTTTTACACAATTGGAGTATGTGCAATTATCCATAGCTCTCTAGTCAAAAGTGTTTAAAAGGCAATACTCTTGAATGTTTTTACAAATAACACAGCACAGATCATGAGCACATTGCATGCACAGGAAGAGGATCAAGTTCTGCCACCCAGACATGCTGTGAAGGGGAGGACCAATGTGGCCTTTAACTCCTCAGCAGGAGAGGGACAATGGGTGCCTGCCAGCTTAGGTCAGACAAAGGACAAATTTCTAAATGGACTTGAGTAAATGACAAACTGATAAGCAATAGCCACGGGGAATGACACCAAAGGTGCTCTCTTAGAGATAAGCTGGTGTAACTCCTCCATTCCTGGGATGAAAGGATTTCCTTAATCCCTGCTGGGTATGCAAACCTGTATATTTTTGCAGAAAATGCAGCTTCACACCGGAGGAAAGTAAGTGCATTCTTTTTCCTGACAGTTTCTATTCAACTAAAAATGTCTGTTGTTGGAGTTCAGGGATCCGGGTTCCCTGAGCCCAGTTGACCTGTTTTGATTACTCAGCTGAACTAGAAGGATCACCTGAGGCATGGCAGTAATTGAAAGCAAAAATGAACAGAAACAGAAAATAAAACTGGAGCAGCACAGGCAGCTGAATAGACAGCAAAAGTAGCCTGCACAAGGCTCAGTGTAATGGAGAAATTTTAAGAACAAAGGGGAAGTTTAGAGTACTTCCAACAGTTGAAAATGGGTTCCTCTCACGATGGAGGAGAGGTGAGAGAGGCAGATGCAAGGCCTGCGGGGGTATAAATACCTCTTTCTCTCCATTAGAGATTGGTTGTGTGGTATATGTATACCGTGGAATACTATACAGCCACTAAAAAGGATGGTGACTATACATCTCTTGTATTAATTTGGATGGAGTTGAAATACGTTCTTAGTAAAGTATCACAAGAAAGAAGAAGAATCCAACATACTCAATTCTGATATGAGGACAACTGATGCTAGTACGTGGTGGGGGGAGGGGAAGGAGGGAAGGCAGTGTGGAGCCAATGTGTGTGACACCCCTCTTGGGGGTGGAACACTATTAATAGAGGGACTTCACCCAGCAAACACAAGCAGGGTAACCTGGCTCAGGTACCCTCAATGATCCCCCAACAACAACAACAAAAAGAAATTGGCTGCAACTCTTTCATGGGCCTCTCTGCACCTCCCGGCATTACTGCCCTTTTCTACTGGTCTTTGGTTACCTAGGTTATCTCATACCTGCATTCCTCTGGGTTCTCCAGACTTCCTTGTTCTGCAGGCCGGGCTTTCCTCTCCTCTCCCTTGAAGCCCCTTCCTCACCTATGAACCCTGAGACATTAGTTTCTCTAATCTTTATCGAAATCATACCTTTTTTTCCTAAAATAAGTATCATCTTCACACACAATACCTCTGCTCCTTGTCACCATGTGTGGTTCAGAGACCTGATTTGCGGACACTGTTGACAAGCCATCGTAGGATGTGGCCATGTTATGTGCTTAAGTTTCCTCATTCAGGGACATCTAGTTGGTGTGTTGGTTTCTGTTGCATTTGAATTTTCTATGGCTACTGAACAAATGACCACAAACCCAGCACTCACGATAATATCCATTTATTACCTCAGCTGGGTCTCTGCCTGGAATCTCTCAAGGTGAGAAGATGACTTCTTACCTGAGGATCTGGGTAGAAATTGACCTTCAGGCTGGCTCAACACAGCTCCTGTGGTCACGGGGCTGAGGCTCTGGTCCCTTGCCAGCTGTCAGCTGGGGGGATGCTTTGTTCATGTATCCAAAGGCCAAAATGCAGAGGCCTTCCTTTGTCATGTGGCCTCGATCTTCACACTTCCAATGGCTGGGCTTTTCAGGCTTTGAATCCCACCGACTGACTTCTTTTGTGTCTAGCCAGCAAAATTCTCTGCTTTAAGGGTACATGTGAGCTTTGGTGTGCTCGGTCACATCACCAATGACACTACCAGAGCAGGGTCTCATCCTATCCACAGTTCTGGGGTGGGGAGCATGGAATCTTGGAGAACCATCTTTAGATTTCTGTCAACCACAGTTTGTTCCCAATTTTTCATAATTATAAATAACACAGTGATACCCTCATATGAAATCTCTGCGCCCATGTCTACCAATTTTGTTAGAATCCTAGAGGATTTGCTGTGTTAAAAGATGTTAACACATCACGCTGTTTTCTTACCAAGTGAGATATGAATTCCCGTGAGCAGGGTACAAACAAGTACGATCTCACTGTGGTTTTTCTAGTATTATAACATGATCTTTTAAAAACATTTGACAAGTTTGAAAGGTAACTGTGGTGAATCATTGCTTTTAATTCATACTTTTTTCATTAATAATTCTGTTGAATGTATTTATGTCCATATGTTTTCGGGTTGCACTTCTTTGATAATTCTATATATGCTTTTTGATTTTTTATTAGGATATTATTCTTTTCATAATGATTTTTAACTTGTCTTTACTAGGAATTGATTTTATTTGAAATTAAAGAGGCAATAAGAGAAAAACTTTGCAACACATATAGGCTAGTTAATTTTGAGTGTGCTTGGTTAGGCCGCAGTTCCAAGCTGTTGATCAGACACTGGTGTAGATGTAGTGTGAAGGCCGTTTTTAGAAGTGACTGACATTTGTCACCAGTAGACTGACTAAAGCAGATTTCCCTCCATCATGTGGGTGGGCTTTATCCAGTTGGTTGAAGGCCTTCAGAAAAAGACTGTGGTTCCCCGAGGACCTTCTGACTCACACTGCAGGATCTGCTCTCCCCTGGGTCTCCAGCCTGCCGCTCAGCTCTTCAGAGTATGAAACGTGCCAGATTCATGATTACATGAGACAATTCTCTCTCCCCTCTCCTCTGTCTCCCTCCCTGCATACACACACACACACACACACACACATCCTATTGGTTGACCGGCTGTTTCTATAGAGAACCCTAAAACAACTCAGGAACATCTGACAAATATTTCTCAACAGCAGAATAGAAGCCATCCTTCACCATGCAACTAAATTTGAATGGGTCATTTTTAACTTTTGAAAGAAAATTTGTCAACTTGTAATTGTGTACTCAGATAGTTTTAAGATAGGAAATAATTTACAGATGAACATGAAATAAATTTATCACTGAGTCCACAGCTAAAGAAACTTCTAAGAGACAGATGAAGCTGTATTATCCTGGTAGGATATTCTAAAACCCAAGAAAAGTTAATGAAATGGAGAGTCTACATTAAATTTATGTTTTGAGACAAGAGTCTCGCTCTGTTGCCCAGACTAGAGTGCCATGGTAGCAGCCTAGCTCACAGCAACCTCAAACTCCTGGGCTCAAGTGATCCTCCTGCCTCAGCCTTCAGAGTAGCCATAATAACACCAGGTTAAATTTTTTCTATTTTTAGTAGAGACAGGATCTAACTCTTGCTTAGGCTTGTCTCAAACTCCTGAAGTCAAGGGCTCTTCCCATTTTTGCCTCCCAGAGTGCTAGAATTATAGGCATGAGCCATTGCACTCAGTCAACATTAAATTTTAAACATCTGAATAAGTAAACTGTGAGATTCAAAAGACTACAGGATTAAAATACTAGAAAAGAATGAGGGGTGATAGTTCAGGTGTAGTTTATTCTAAGTAGAGGATCACATAGTATTTAATACTTTGAATAATAAATCCTGTCTGAAGCTATGTGAAATAGTTAGGAATGTCTTTAAAACATCACATAACCATTTATTTTTCAACTGAAATGGCCACGGGATTTAGTCAAGCAATTTTTTTCCTTTATTTTTGTTAAATAAGATTCCAGAAAGTATAGTGCAAACACTCAGTAGAAAAGTTGCAATTAAGAAATGTACATTCACATTTAACATGTCAGTCCATTCACTTTGTTTTTAAATAAAAATAGGACAAATTATTCAATTACTTGTCTCAATTTAACAATCTTGAAAAAGACTGGAAGGTACTCTACAGTGTTCAGTTCACATAAAAAGAGACCCGTATTGATCATACAAATCTATCATGAGAAGTTACCCAGTGAGAGCGAGTTATTGTAATTCCAAATATAGTCACCGTGTTTCTCACTTCGACAGAAGCATCCTGGGTGGGTTTTATTGTGTGAGAAAAAGACACCTTGCCCACATCACTCTCCCTTCCCATCAGGGACATAGCCCTGTCTAGCCAAACCCGAAGGACGTAGGAGCTTAAATTAGTTTTCTCAGTGAGTCAAGAAGGTCTGAGAGTGGGCTTTAGGCTTACCTTAAATCAGAATGGAATCTACTGCTAGGAGATGGTCCTAATAATTACATCATTCTCATCGGTGCAGGGATGTGGTATCAGTGTAAATGAGGATGGTCAAGTAGGAGACATTTGGGGGCAGACGGTGCATAATACGTGCACAAAGCTCAGGCTCCATGAGACTCGCTGTGGCTTACAGGGACGCTCCACATGGGGAATGACCCAAGGGCAGGCCTAGGCCTGGCCCTGTGTCTGCTGCGTGACCTCCAATTCAGACTAAGTTCCACACAATTAGGAATTTCACGGCATGTAATTCCGGACTGCAAATGGTTTGCATATGTGCGGTTTTGGCAGGAATGAAGGCAAAACCATAGGCCTCTCTACACTGGGTGTGTGTGCTCCTGGTGGTCAGCTGTGTCCACACTCCCCATGGGTGCAAGAGGCGGCTATGGGCTTCTTCAGGATTCCCACAACGTGGGAATGGTCCCCTGAGACTTGTGCTTCATGTGCTGGGGCCCGGAGCGGGGTGGGAGTTGCTGGTGGAAGGTGAGAAACAAGTTCTGGGTGCTGTTGGGCCACCTTCCCTGACAGGCGGTGGGGAGCAGGTGCCCACAGGCAGACGCTTTGCTCACCTGTTCTTGCACTGCCCCCACAAGTTTCTAAAGCCCACGACACTTGATAGATCTCTTGGGACTTAGTCTAGGGTGTCACCTCAGCATAAACATTAATTCTCAGTAAGTGGCTGAAAGCGTTTGGAAACCAAGCTCTCCGAAAGTCTGAGCTGCCTGGCATCATCAAGAACCCAGGGCCCAGGGAACGGGGTTCATGTGCTCTGGCGGCTGCCAGATTTCTCACTATCATGATTATTGATTGTTATAATCCCTTTCTTGCCGTCTGAATATTCCCTGGAAGGCACCCTGAGCTGCCTACCCCAACAATACGTGCCAACAGCGGATGGCTTTACAGAGGAGAAAGACGAGAGCAGAAACAGCAAACAACCGATGGCCTTCCCTCAGCTTGGGGGGCTCCTGACCAGGACTGGGAGCCTGGATGGGATCAGCCTAAGTACAGAAATGATGTGCAGTTTGGGGGCTCCTGGGAGTGCCACAGTTTCTCTCTATTTGATATTAGTGAAGCCTTACAGAAAAGGACAACTACTGTTCTTGTTTAGGGAATCCTGGATCTTCTTAGACACAGTGATAGGTTGTGCTCCAATGTAGTTTTACAACATAAAATCTGATATGACAAAGGAGGAACTTTATAACCTTAACATTTTAGTTCCTTGTTCAGGATCAGTTGTTAGAGAAGGAAGAATATGACTTAGCCAAGAAAAATTGCGTTGCTCTGATGAGGAATGTGAGGCCAAGGGCTGGGGGCACTAGTGAGGACTCAACACAGGCTCCAAGGACGGGAGTGGAGCACGCCTTCCCTCAGGGGACCAGAGTACACTGTGCTCAGAGCCCACCTGCTCAAGTGTCCCCTCCACCACAGTGGGCCCTGTGTGCGGACAGGCTAGCATTCTCCAACAAAACTGATACAGTTTTTACAGACTTTACTGTTAGCAAAGAGGGACTAAGGGTGATGGGAAACACAAGGGTTTAGGACAGGACAGAGCAGTGGTTGAATCCTGATCCTGTGTCTCAGAGCTGTGTGACTTGATACTCAAGTCCCCAACCTCTCTCAGCTTCAGATTCTTCACGGAAAACTTGAGGTTATAGTCTCACCTCTGTGGACTGTTTAGACTGGCACACACCGAGGTGCCCAGTTACTGTGAAGCAGATTTAGGTACCCTGATACGTGCTCACACCCACCCAAAGGTCCACGGAGGACTATATGAGGAGAGCTATAATCGCACTTCCTCTGTGGTTATTAGTGCAAAATATGTTGAATCTGGTGACATGTAGAAGGAAACTCACTAATTTCACGAAGTTTGAACGAATGGTCCTTGAAATAACTGGGCCTGCCAGATGTAGAGGACACAGCATTGGGCCAGATGGCTGCCCCTTTGCTCAGTTTCCTAATCAACATGTTTTTTTTCCAGCCAATTATGAAGTACCACCCAAGAAGGGCACCTGTTCCCTGCAGCTCCTCCCAGTGCACAGGGAGAGAGACTGAAGCTGACAGTTACTCAGGTGAGAAGGCTCGGCCTCCAGACCAGCTCCCAGTGTCCGGGAGGGCAGACGGAGGGGCTGGTGGCCCTGAGTTTTGCTTGCACTCCCTTCCAGCTCCTGCTTCCAAATTCCTGCAGCCAGCAACCTCAAAAGTAAACCACCAAACAAAGGAAATGAGACCTGTTAGTGCCTTAATATCCCTGGACATTAGTGCTGATATTGTGGATAATTAAAATTGTTGATTATTTAAAAAAGCAAGAGTTAGCAGTGGATTACAGATGGAGGCCCCCGAATCAAGGGAGTCACAGGCTGCCTTGGTGTCCTGGATGCTACATGCCCCCCTGCTCATAACTCTTCCCCCTCCTGCCCAGACTTCTTCCTCTGATCATGAGGATTTTCTAAGAAAAATCAAGTCAGGGCTCTCAGAGACAGTTTCCCCAGATACCCTACATAGGAGATCATCTGGCTGTATTCAAATTTAATTTTGTTCCTTATATGAATCCATCTTAATTCCAGGAACAAATGCTTAATTTTTATTTGGCTTATGCTAAGCAACACCTAGCCACATGCACAACACACAAGAAAGACAGGCACACGTGTGCATACACGCAGCATAGCACACACACTGATCAGAATTAAACATGGCCTTAGTGGAGAAACATTTTTAAGATGGGGAACGGATTTGATATGGAATAGAATGCATTAAATTTTCAGGGAAATTTAAAAATACAAATGTATGAGTCATTATATGTTTACATGTCATTTAAGGAAGTCTAGCCCCAAAATGTGGCACCGGGAATTGAATCTGTGGTGTAATGGACCATACAAGTGACACATTTCTTCACATCCTATTACAGAATCTGCCTCTGGTAAGGATGTGAACAGACAGAAGAGCATGGGAAATCCCTGGAATACTTTCCCAAGTGTCCTCATCTGTTCCCCCAAGGTGAGGGGGAAGCCGGGGCCTCTGAACATCCCCTGTCTACGTCTGTTTGGGGTCATGCTCATGGAGCCCCCGACCCTGCAAGGGAGGAATGTCCACACTGAGGGAGCAGGTGCCGTGGCAGGGGCCCTGCCCCATGCTGCAGGCACCCCAGCCCCACCAGTCCACTCAGGGGCCCTCGGCCTTCCCAGCCACTCTGCCTGTGCTCTCTCCAGTGTGAGGCCTTCAGCTATTGGCTGTTGGTTCACCCAGAATCACACACACCTTCAGCTTCCAGAGAGAGCCCCCCTGTGCCACATTTGCCCCCAACCGCAAGTCCTGACCACCCTAGTGCACCCAAATCCATCTGTGGGAAATCACAACTAGAAGAGCCTTCCATCCGCTAAACCAAACTAAGTTTTCCAGAATGTCTACTCTGGCTGCGGACCCCATCTTGGCCTTGCCCTGACCCCCACCTGGCACAGTGAGGGCCGGGGTGCAGGAGGCTGAAGCGACCTGATTCCCCACACCTTCAACTCTGCCCACTGTGGACACCTGCTTCAGGCATCTCCACTATAGTGCTAAGAGAATGGAATGATTCCCATGCCGATGGTTATTTTTGGGTTTCTGAGTTCCTTAAGGAAGACTTTTCTGTCTATCATCCCCCAGGCTCAATATGAAGGAGCAAGCTCCCACATCCCAGTCAGCCTGGCCGGGGTCTCCAATCCTGGACACATGTCTAGAGAGCTCTTCTTCATCAACACAGCACCAGCACTGTGGAGAGTGAACGGGGACCGCCATCACCATGCCACCGTTTCCTTGAAGTGGCGCACCCTGGGTAAGCCTTGCAGTGTTAGACTTTAACATTGCCGCCACAAACTGCGGCTCCCCACGTCAGACGGTGTGAGGCTGGCACTGAGATTTGTCTATCTAAAAACATCTTGGGTGGGGTGGATGTCATTTGCCTCCTTCCTCCCTTTCCTGAGACAGGGGTGAGGTGACAATGATCTGAGGAGAGTCTGGTGCAGCTCTGTCTGCTCACCAGGCCTGGAGTGCTGAGCTCTGCTCAGCCCTGACAACCCAGAGACCAGAACTAGGTCTTCAGGAGGGGGCAGGGGCTTTGGGATTGGTAGCCCTCCACAGAGCCAGGGAATTGCCCACCTCATCTGCAGGGGTTGTCTCTGAATTACCAATCTGCTTTGGACCAGACTCATCTCCACAGCATACAGTTAGAGTTATTGCTTCTACGAAAGGTGTTCCAGAAGCCCCAGTGGCTTTAGAGTCTGAGAAACACGGGCTGGAAACTTGGGTTTTTGGGTCTGTGGGGGGTGTCTTGTAGGATACAGAACACCCACAGAGGTGGCCTGGCCCAGGGTGGGCAGGGTCCAGGGGGACCTCTGGAAGCATTGTGGGGCTGTGCTCTACTCTACGGTGTCAGGCGGGGAGGCATGCGACGGGCGGGAAGGGGGCACACGGGGTCATTCCTAAAGGGCACAGCTTCGCCAAGCAGGGCTGGAGCGGGTGTGGGCTTGTCTTTGTTTTTGGTACGAGTAAACAGGCAGCACCGTCACTGGTGCATTATTTACAGAGCCTTGGAAATAACTTAGAGGGAATCCTACCCGAATGGCTCTAACATTTGTACATGAATATTGTACACAATTAAAAATAAATAAGGCAATATAATACAGTTTTATCACAAATAAAAAGGAAGTTGTTTTTCACCAAACCCCAGGAAACATTATGGCTAAACACAGTTCCTGAACTCCCAGGAAGCAGGTGGGGTTTGGAGTTGCTGATGATGGAGATGGTTGCCCCCTGACGCGGAGACCTCGCCAAGGCTGCCATGGGGTCCACCGCAGAACAGTCGCGTGCCAGAGGAGGAACTGTGGTCCCCAAGACGGCTTCCTCTCACTGCTGCATGGCTGACCTGCCTTGAGTAGTGTCACAGATGCACACGTGTGATCCCTCAGCTCTGTGGACCCCAGGCTGGACACCATGTGGCAGGTGGCTCTCTGCCCAGTCTCACAGGCCAGACCCAAGTGTCACCAGGCTGGGCTCTGCTCCTGCCTGGAGGCTCTGGGGCCAATCTGCTTTGGGCTCACATAAGTTGTCACGAATTAGGGTCCCTGTAATTGTAGGAGTGATGTCCCCACTTCCTTGCTGGCTAGGGCTGGGGCTGTCAAGAGGCCTTGAGCATTAGCTGTGGCCCTCATCTTCAAACCAGCAACAATGGTGCCATCTGTATCATGCCTCAGATCTGTCCATCCACTTCAAAGGGCCATGTGGCCCAGGCTTATCTCCCATCCTAAGATCCCTGATCTTAATTCTGTCTGCAAAGTCCTCTTTGCCAAATGACAGAGCATAGCCACAGGGCCTGGGTCTCGAGCATGGACACCTTTGGGGGCCACTCCTCTGTCTACACCCCCACCTGGACAGCCCAGTGTGGGCAGCACTGGCTCTCTGCCCTCCTGAATCCCCTGCAGAGAGGGGCTGGCAGCTGGGCCCCAGCCAGATTCTCAGCTCAAGGAGCCCTGAAGTGGGCCTGGGTCCTCGAGGTGAACGTGCCTATTTTTAGGTGTCCTCACCAGCACCCTGGAGGTTCTGCACAAACACAGCCTCCTATGGATATCCCAACAGTGGCTGGAAGCCGCCTTGAGCATCTCCTTCTCTAGAGCTTCTTGAGAGCCCAGCCCACACCAGTGATGCCAGAACTCCAGGGCGCATGAGCAGATGGTGACGTGAGCACCACACAAGGAAGAAGAAAGGTGCCCACTCTCCACCCTAAACTCTCCAGGGGAGCCACAGGGTAGCCTTCCTAGGTCAAAATCACTCTGCAGGAAGGTACCAGCAGACATCCAGCCCCCTTGCACATCACAGAAGCCACAGCCCAGCCCAGGGAGAGAAAAAAGAGCAGTCAGGTGGCATACACCCCCTCCCCCAGCCTCACCTGGCTACCTATGGTCCACAGCCTCGAGACAGGTAGACAGGCAACCCTGCCTCTTTCACCTGCCCTTTCAGAAGCTGTCCATCCTGGACCTCTGTCCTCAGTCCTGCCTCAGCTAGAGCTGCTACCACTAACCCAAAATCCCTTGGAAACAGGCACTTGGCCAGCCCCAACCTGGTTGCCCTGAAACCCTCCCAGCCCTGGCCTCCCCCAGCTACGGCTGAGGCCTTAGCTGTTCCCCCTCGGCCATTTGGCTAAACCAGGGTGGAGCCCTCCCCATGCAGGAGGCCACATCTAACGCACCATGATGGGAGCAGCCAGAGAACATCACGTGTGCTCCCTGACGGGGACCAGTCAGAGCAGGCCCCCACACAGGTCTCCTCTCCAGGGAAGGAAGTCTGGGGCTTTTTCTCTGCTCCTACTCTGAAAAGTCAGGACTCCAGAAAGGTAGAAGAGCCCTTGGGGAACTGAAAAAAACCCAAACCAGCTGGCTTTGAACAGAGGTGGGCTCAGGTCTGATCTGCAGTCCACAGAAACTTCTCTGAGCACATTTCCAAGCAGTGAGTCTCTAGAACCTTTCTCCCATTTCAAGCTGCCTTCCTCCCTGTGACGGAGATCCAGGGTCTCCACGTGCCAGGACTTGCCTGGCTATTTCTGGTCAGTCCTATCACGGGACCCCAGCCCACTCACCCCCATCCTCGTCTTCATCTTCACTGTGATCAACCAGATGTGCAGGTAGGAGGTTCCCAGATAGCGACACATTCACCTGCAGTTGCTTTCCCTGCAAACTGGAGCAGGGACATCTGGACTCATGACCATAAGCCAACTGTGAAGTGACTCTGAAACGGCCTATCTAGGAGGCCTGGTTCTGCTGGGGAATCTACATTGTCCATCAAGGAAACTCGCTCATTTCCAACATAAATGCAGCCTTGCACGGTTGCTAAATGAACAGGACCATGACACCACAGGGATGGGGAGGAAATAACACCCAACCCTCTTCTCTGAACAAGTGCAGGGCAGGGAATGTCCAGGTTTCATAGGAGCCGGATCCAGCAGATGGGACAAGTGGCGAACACACAGGCAGAGCAAGAATCCAATGCCGGCCATGTCTGTGGAGATGGGGCTGCAGGCCCCTGACAATTCCAGCAGACCTACTCTGGCTCTCAGCAAAAATACACTCTTGAGAAAAGCCGGCGCCACCACCCTCCATGCAGCGAGAGGTAGCTTCTCAGTTCTCTCCAAATCATCCAGTCCGAGAGCAAACAGTTCCGTGCTATGGACAACCCCAGCCCTCATGATCCTCCTAGTGAAGCCTGGCTTCCCTCTCTGGCTCCTGAAGCTGCTGCCCAAGGCTGGACCTGCCTGCACGCTGGGATGTGCCTTGGCTGGGGAGGCACAGAGCTGTCTCAGCTGCTCTGCCAACCAGACCTCCCTCGGCAGATGCTCTGAAGTTCCTGTCATTGACACCAACCTGGCCAAACTGCAAAGGCCTGCTGGAAACAGACAGCACTCCCTTGGCCAGGGAAGGGGAGGATGGACTGGACACGTCTCCAGTGAGGCCTGGGTGTGAGTACAGTCAAGACAGGTCACGTCTCTTGTGAGGCCTGGGTGTGAGTGCAGTCAGGCGTGCTCCTCCCTTCACCAAGTCACTGCAGTGCTGATTCTGCCAGGTCGTTGGCCTTTGGCCACAGGCCATGCCTGGACAATGCTCCTTCTCCAGCCTGGCTGCTGACTGCCTGCTCTGCAGCTCTGGCTCGTCCTGGCTGGAGCCACAGTGGCCTATGTTGCCCCAGAGCACTCTCACCCTGTGTGCACGTCCGGCAGTGAGCGTGGGCCTCATTAAGCCTCCCTCCCAGATGCCGTGGAGGGCACACACTGGCTAGGGGGGTGTGGGGGGAGCCCAGCCCTGACAGGGAGCCCACTGGGGCACACAGTGGGGTGTCTGGCCTGAAGGCTGGCTCTCCCATAAGGACACATTTTCCGCTCCAAGCCTAGGGGCCTAGTCTGGGCACCATTTCCATCAGTCCTGCCTTCCAAAAAGTATGTCAACATCTCACCCTTGCCCTTGACACTGACTTTGCCTCGGCACACGAAGTGGTAGGAACACCTTCTCAGTAGTCGGTGCACTTCTTCAGTCACCTGTTAGCACAAAGAAGCCAGCATCACAACAAGGGACGCCTCTGGGTACGGGAGCCCAACCGTGTGTGGGGAAAAAACCAGAACATTTCATTCTGCATCTGCCACTGTCTCCCTGACTGCCCAACCTTGGCGGTGTGTATACATGGCTTCCCCAGCTCAGCCTGGGGCCCGCACTCCAGCTGCAATCACTCGAGTCACTCCCTAAGGACACAACCCTGCAAAGAAAATCCAGGGGACGGAGAGAGGCCTGAGGTGCCACACCCAGAGCGTCCGGCTGCCTGTTTTCTGGGACCACAGGCAGAGGTAACATTCTCTGAGCAGCACACTTGGGCTGGGAAGGAAGGCCCAGGAAGCACCCGGATGGGGTGCATGGGCAGGTGGGGCGAGGAACCAGCTACAGGACCCAGGTGTGTGCCTGTGGTGCACTCCACGCCAGAGACTGCATGAGAGGCAGCTTGGGTGCTGGGGACAAGAGAAGCAGGACTCAACTGCTCTGTCTCTCAGGTTCCCAGACAGTATTTTAGCTCAAAGAATTCCTACTTCACAAAGTTAGAAAAAAAGGGAAAGGATAAGAAAAGACCTTCTGCTAGACACAGTCAGTCCCACAAACAGAAGGCACACGTTTGGTATCTGAGCTTTATACTGGAGGAGCCATCTGGGAAGCGCTCCCCCCCCCCATCTATTTGGCTGCTCACTTCTCCCACATGTGGTCCCAAATCCTGTCACCTTTAGTTGAAACATCTAGCTCCATCCCAAGCCCCCCTTCTCATGGTCCAGCCCAGCAGCACTGTGGAGGGTGGCCTTTGGCAGGCACTGGGAAGGGCTGCCAGAAATCGAACAGGGAAGGGAAGACAGAGGCCCTTCTGGTGACAGGGTAACACCCTGAGCAGTAGGGGACACCTGGCAGGTAGGGGGAGGCCATGTGTGGGGGCAGAGGCAGGACAGGCCAGGGTCAGGCTTAGATCTATTAGAAGCATAAAAATGCAATATAGCGCGGGGCAGCAGCCAGGCTGCAGATAGGACGGTCCCACAAAGGTCTCCCCTGGAGAGGAGCAAGCTCTGGGGGAGCCTGCAGAAGAGTGTGGGCGTATGGTCCTGCCAAGGGACTGCAGTGCCAAGTCTGCGTGCAGCTGGGCTGCGGTGGCGGCCGCACACCTCTGTGCAGGGGCTTAAGGTACTGGTGGCGGCCGCACACCTCTGTGCAGGTGCTTAAGGTACTGGTGGCGGCTGCACACCTCTGTGCAGGTGCTTAAGGTACTGGTGGCGGCCGCACACCTCTGTGCAGGTGCACTACAAACAGTGAAGATGCTGAATTACTTTGTGTATTTCACTACAATGACACAGTTTCTTTTTTTTGTAAAGAACACAGAGGTGCAGAGATGTTTCATGGAAGCCCCTGACTGTGCTCTAAGCACGAGAAAAGAGCTTTATAAACTTATGAAGGCTGTTCACCCACACTAGCCACTGTCACATGGCAGGGGATGCCTTTTCTCTGTGGCCTCCTGAGGCCTGCAACTCCCAGAGGGCAGCTGCAGGGCTGAGCGACCCCCTCACAGGCCCTATGTGATCCATGGGACTCCATGCCGGTGGTTATCAGGACTGGGTCAAGTTTCGAGTTTGTTGTTAGGGAAATCCTGAGAGCTAGAATGCTGTCCTCCACACCGAGGAAGAGCACAGGCTCTGCCTTCCACACCTTTCCATGGCTCCTGGAAGGTGCTCATCCCACCTGAACTTTCCAGAAGTTCCTGAGATGACCCACAGCATCCTCTCTTCCAACACAGGAGAAAGCTCTTCCCTTCTGTGGAAGCAATTTGGAGTCCTGGGGAAGGCATGGGAGCAGCCAGGCCGTGGGGATCAGCTGCTTGATCTGTAGCTCATGGTGCTCTGGAGTCTGCACTTGGTCACCCAGGGTCTGGCCCCCAAGGCCACATAGCAAATCAGAGAGCAAAATCAAACTGCCAGGCCCAGGAAACGCCTTCTGAGAAGATGGACTGACGTATGCAGCTAGTCTTGCCCTGCTGGCTGCAGACCCAGGGTTCAACCCGTGGCCTCTTGTGGCTTAGTTTCCTCACCTGCAGAATGGGCACCTGTATCAGGGGGTTTGGGGTGAACTGACCTGGATTCTGCCCTGGACTCCAGTGCTGTCCATTCGACTTGCCACGTTGACTGTGTTTCCCCAGATGTCGTACTGGGGCCTGCGGGCCCCAATCACTCCGGCCACCACAGGGCCGACGTTGATGCCTAGAAAATACCAGAGTGTGGCCTGTTGTTAGCTGGAAAGTGAAACTCCCCTTGGCAGGGCCACCTGTGGGCTTGATGCTCTTCCCAGGGTCTTGTTTTCTGAAGATACCTTGCACCAGGCTCCTTCCTAAAGCCTCCCATCCAGCTGCACAGAGGGGCTGAGAGCCTCATCGGCACAGGGCTCCCCTGAAGGGTGGCACCCATGACACTGGCTGCTGTCCCAGGAGGCAGCACTGGTAGTTGATAATGACTCCTTATCCTGAGAAAAAGTCCCATTTTCTGGATCATCAGCCCCTGAACTAAGTCCTGTCATAGGAGACACTAAGAAATCTGACTTTTGATAACTATAATCACAGTGTGTGTCTGCAAGTGTGTTCTTTTTTCCAGAAAAAAAGGTGGATCCTGACCTGTTCTCACCTGCAACTCTGTGGCTATTTCAGGGTGTGAGTCCCAGAACTCAGCAGGGACCCCTGGGTTTAGGATGATCAGAGGAAAGATGCAGGACCACTTCTCTTTTTGTAGCTCAGAGTCCAGCTGGCCTCTGGGCAGCAGCAGACCAGCTGGACGGTGTCATAATGACCCCCAGGGACTCCAGACTTTAAATCACCTCTGTGTGACCTTCAGCAATGTGCTCATCCATGCTGGGCCTGGGCTTCCTTTCCTGTAAACAGGGCACATAGCAAGCTCTGATGCCCTGGCCTGTCCCTCGCAGGACATTTAGGGGTCCAGCATGCCATCAGCTCTGCTACTACAGCCCGCTGTGGCCACTTCCAGCAATTGAAGCTTTTTGGCCCAGGCTAAGGCCACATCTTACCTCCCCTTTATATGCTTTGGATAAATTTTCTGAACTTATCCTAGTAAATTCTCCTCAGTTCCTGGATGTAGCATGGGAGAAGTGTGGAGGCAGGGGTACAGCAGTGTGAGCTGGGGCAGGTGGGCTTGGGAAACCCAAAGAGGAACCCCAAAGGGCCACTTTCTGGATGGCTATTAGGAGTTGGGGAGCCCCTCCCCAATGCCATATACCCACACCTGCAAGCAGGAAATGGGGTCAGCAGCAGCCTGCTGGGTGGAAGGGTCACTGCCGTGACCAGCTACTGAGCCACTGCAGCAGGCTCCAACGTGGCAGGGAGGGAACGGGGTTTCCCTGACCAGCTTCCAGGCAGAGCAGGGACCCGCCGCCTGCTGGACATCATGCCTGAAACAGCTTGTGTTTCAGGATAGCAGAGCCCTGCCTGTTCTCAAGTGGATCTGTCACCTTCCACTACCCTTCACACTCAAATTGGCTCCAAGTTTTGGCTTATGTCCACTAGAATTCTAAAACAACCCTAAACCTCTATTTTTACTGTATCCTAGACCGGAGGGAATTTTTCTGATAAACTGTTTACATCTCACATAAAAGTGAATTTAAGATTCAAAAACCCCAACAAACATAGTTTTGTAAAAGCTAGAAAGGAACTTGGACACCAAATGGATTTCCCTCCACAGGCGAGTGAAGGAGCCCAGAGGGGAACAAAGGTCTGCCTGAGCCTGCACAGCTGGGCTCCCATTGCCAAGGCCCTATGGGGCAGCTCACACGTCCTCAGCTCCGTGTTGTAAGGTCTGGCTGAGGGGAAATGAACATTTTCTTACAGCTGAGTGTGGACTCGGAGGTGCATCTGAAAGTCTCTGGGACACTCGGGATATCTAACGGGTTTCATGGGCAATGAATCTTCAAAGTCCTAAGTCACTCTCGGAAGCATCCCACTTCCACAAGCAGCTTTCAGGGGGGTACTTTGCTCATACGTCCCCACATTCCACTGGTTGGCACAACCTTCCTTCCTGCATGACCAGGGCACCTGGCCAGCTGATCCTGCCCCTGGGAATGTGTAGAAAGGGCCTTCTACATTGATTGATGGGATAGGTTTAAAGCCATGTACCAACTCGGAGGACGAAGTCGTTGTAAGACTGGTAGTTGATTTCATCCAGGACGTCAAACATCTCAATGGCAAAGTCTGCCAGCGTGCTCAGGTGGGCAGAGATGGACTTCTTAGCCTAGGCGCGGACAGACAGGGATCATTACATTCAGGGTGACTAGTAGGAGGAGGGACCCCTGCAGCAGTTGTGGGCTTAGGGGTTTGATTCCCACATCACAGTACAGCAGCCCTGAGGACTGTGGTCTCTTCGTGCCTGGCTGGGCCACATTTATCACCCCATTCTACAGGGAGGAGACTGAGGTGCTGCCCAAAACCCTGGCTCCTGGGTGGCAGAGACAGAACTCACTTGAGGCTGTCTGCAGGGAGTGGGGAGCGGGGCGAGTGGAGACCCACAGGCAGGAGACCGGTTGTCCAAACTCCTGCTTGGATGATGTCAATGCCCATTGCAAATGAGCAAAGCAAGGACAGAGACCCATGTCAGGGTGCAGTGTCAGGGAACACTTCCTTCCTTGAGACTGAGACTGTATCTTTCTGTGTGCGGGTGGCAAGATCATTTTATGAAACAGTGGCAGTGTGAGCTTTCTAATTTTTATTTTTTAAGGAAATTTTATCAGTCTTCAGCCAGGGAACTAATGCTTTTTTAAATTAATGGATTAAATTTTGGAGACAATTTTAGGTTTACAGGTCAGCTGAGCAGATAGTACAGAGAGTTCCCATGTGCCCCTTTCACCCCCGACATGGAGTTTCCTTATTGTACTTCCCTTACACTGGTGAGACGTTTGTTACAACTGAAGAACCAATATTGATACATTATTAAAGGAAGTCCATAGTTCACATTAGGATCCATTCTTGGCACTGTAGATGCTTTAGGTTTTGACAAGTATATAACACGTATACACTATGACAGTGCTACACTGAAGTTTCAGGGCCCTAAAAATCTGTGCTCTGCCCGATCATCCTTCCTTTCCCCTAATTCCCAGCAACCAGTGGTGTTTTTACTGCCTCTGGAGTCTTGCCATTTAAAGCATTTCATGCCACTGGAATCACACAGTGTGCGGCCTTTTCAGACTGGCTTCTTTTATATAGCAATGTGTGTTTAGGGACCTCACGTCTTCTCACAACTTGACAGCTCATTTCCTTTTATCACTTAATAACACTCCATTTCAGGGATATACCAGAATTTGTTTTTCCATTTACCTATAAAAGGGTTGGTGAATAGGAATAAAGCTGCTACTAATATTCATCTGAAAGCATTTTCTGAGACATAAGTTTTCACCCCATTGCAAGGAGCACATCCCCTGGATCATCCAGCCACACTATGTTTATATTTGGCTTTGTAACAAAGTTAGATGATCTTCCCCTGGGACTATATCATTTTGCTTTCCCACCAGCAGTGAATGAGAGTTGGTTACTCTACATCCTCAAACCCAGCATTAATCTTGACAGTGTTTGGACTTGAGCCATTCTCCCTATGATCTGATGGCCTCTTGCTGTTTTAATTTGCATCTCCCTAAGGACATACGACTCTGAACAACCCTTCCTGTGCTTATTTCTCATCTGTATGTCTTATTGGTGAGCTGCTTGTTGAGATGGTTTTCCCACTTTTTAACTTTTTTTTTCTTACTAATGGATTATAAGCTCTTTTTGTATAATTTAGATGAAAGTCCTTCATCAGATGAGTGGTTTGTAAAAAGATTGGCTCCTAGACCAGGGCCTGGCTTTTCATTCCTTTAACAATTTTTTCTCTCAAAAGGGTAGGGCGCCAGCCTCATGTGCCGGAGGTGGTGGGTTCAAACCCAGCCCTGGCCAGAAACTGCAAAAAAACCAAAAAAAAAAAACCCAGTATTTTCTCACAGAGTAGGCACTTTTAATTGCAATTGAGCCCAACTTACTTATCACTTTTTATAGATCATGTTCTAGGTGTTACATTAAAAAAAAAATCATTGCCAAAATCAAGGTCATGTAGATTTTTCTCTTGGTTATCTTCTAAAAGTTTTAACCATTTTGCCTTACACATTTAGGATTCTTATCTACTCTGAGCAAGTTTTTGGGAGGGGTGTGCAGGCTGCATCTGTATTCGTTTTCCTGAGTGTGGCTGTCCCGTTGTCCCAGCACTATTTTTTGAAGAGACTTCCCCTTCTCAGCTGTATTGTGTTTGCACCTATGTCAGGGATCAGTTAACTACAGTTGTGTGAGTGCGTTTCTGGGTTCTGTATTCTGCTCCATTGACCTATTTCTCTGTTCTCTGGATAATGTCACACTGCCTTGATTATTGTAGCTTCACAGTAACCCTGGGTGTTGGATGATATCAGTCCTCTAATTTTGTTCTTCCTCTTCAATATTGTGTAGGCAATTCTGGGTCTTTTTTCTTTCCATCTAAACTAAGGATTAGTTAGTTTCTCAAAATCACAAACTATCCTGGTGGGGTTTTGACGTGACTTGTATTAAATCTACCATCATGTTCAGGAACAACTGATACCTCAACAATATTGACTCCTCAAAAGCCTTGATTCCTCCAGTGAAGGAACTCAAAATCCCCTGTTTCAGACCTTTATTTTCTTTCATGTAGTTTTCCTCAATCTCCTATGTGTTTTATTAAATTGATATCTGGTATTTCATTTTTGAAGTCTAACGTAAATGGTATATTGTGTTTCTAATTTCAAATTCTAATTGCTCATTGCTGGGAAGTGATTAACTTTTATATATTAAATTTGTGTCTCGTAATCTTAGTGCAAAGAGTTGTTTTTTATTGTGTTGTTGTTGCTGCTGCTTAGTGTTTCAGATTTTCTACATATTAGTTATGCCATCTGCAAAAACAGATTCCTTCTAAACCTATATGCCTTTTCTTGTCTTATTCCCTTAGCTAGGAATTCTAGTATGATGTTGAATAGAAGTGGAAACAGAAGATATTCTTGGTATGCTTCTGATCGTATGGAGAAAGCATTAGCTTCTCGCCATAAGGTATAAAGTTAAACTATAGGTTTTCTGTAGATGTTATTTATCAGATGAGTTTCCTTCCATTCCTGGTTTACTGAGAGTTTTTACTGGGAATAGGTATTAGATTTAGTTAAATGATTTTTCTGCATCAATTGATACGATCAAATAATTTTTCTTCTTTATCCTGTTAATATGTTGAATTTCAAGAATTCATTTGAGATTATTAAACCAACCTGGCATATCTGGAATAATTCCACTCTGATATTCATGTATATATTTTTTATTCATTATTGAATTCAATATGCTAATATTTGTTGAGGATTTATGCATCTATATTCATGAGAAATACTAGTTTGTAATTTTCTTTCCTTACAATATCTTCTTATTCTGTTTCTCTGTGGAATGCTGGCCTCTACTTCTATCTTCTGGAAGAGATTGTAGAGAACTGGTAAAATTTACCCCTTACATATTTGGGAGAATACATCAGTGAATGTATATGGGCCTATGCTTTCTGTTTTGGAAGGTTATTAGTTATTGATTCACTGTCTTTAATAGATATAGGTCTACTCAGAATGTTTATTTTATTTATTCGCAGTTCAGCTTTGGGAAAGGAGAGTGCAGGGCTGGAAGGAGGGGAAGTGAGGAGGCCAGAGGGGAAGGATTCATGACTTATGGCAGGAGAAAGAGGGTGGGGTGGAGAGGGTGGTGAGGTTCGGCTGTCTGGTGGAGAGGAGAAGGGAGCAGGGGCAGGAGCAGGAGCAGGGGAGAGCACTGTGGGAAAGACTGTGGGGGAAGGGCACTGCTGGGGAGGGCTGGGGCTGGAGGAAGCCCTGACTAGCCTTCTGCATTGACTTTCCCTAGTAGCTGGTGTCTGGGGAAAGCCAGCCAATGACACAGCAGCCTGAGCCAGCCCCCTAATCCAACTCAGGGAACCAGACCCAGAGCAGGAACCTGCCCTCAGTCTCAGAGAGTCTGGGCAGGTCTGGGGCCCCATCCTGAGCAGGCAGCTGGTCCTGGGTGATACCCACCTTGGTCCCCGAGGTGGGCGCCAGCCCCACCGCGGCCATGTAGGTGCTCCCAATGGTTTTAATCTTCTCTAGGTCCTTGTAAAAGTCTTTGTCCATGAGCTTTGTTTAAAACACAAAACTGTTAAACATTACATAACATTTGGGAAAGTTACCACAGTTGGAAGCATAGCAAACAAACACATTCTGGAAAGCAAAACATCTTTTTTCCATTGGGGACCAGACAAGTTTCTGGGACTATGCTGGAAAGAAGAAGTAAGGAGGGACAGCACAGGACATGGCCCTGCTCCCCACAGCTGAGCTCACAGTCAGTGGGACAATAAGGTCCCAGTGCCCGGTGCTGGTGGGGCTGGTGCAGCACCAGCTAGATGTGGAAGGGCCTGGGGCCTCGTGCTGCCCACCCATCGCAGAGGATGCATTCAGCCCTCACCCCTGTAGACGTCTGAGCCCCGATGTTTACAAGGCAGGGGACAGGTGCCCAGCCCTGCCCATGGCCCTGGTCCCCTATCCTGGGGTCAAGATCCCCTTTTCACTGTCACAGAAGATATGGATCCCAAAGGAGACAGAATACCTTTACTTCCTAGTAGTACGTGACATATTTTTTGACAGGCAGGATTTAATCAGATGAAAGGACACCCTTGTCACCCTAAAAACAGGGTGCACAGTAGGCTAGACAGGGCCAGGGCAGCGAAGCGCAGGCCTCACCTTGTCGAAGTCGGCGATGATCTCGTTGAGCAGCCGCAGGCACTCCACCCCCATGTTGTTGCCGTCCAGCTCGATGTAGAAGTCGTTGAAGTTGGGGATGGAGGCGAACATGACACCCACCTGAGAGTAGGACTGGTAGTAGAGGTCCTAGAAGGGCAAAGGACAGGTCAGCCTGATGAGGGACTGGGAGCAGCCATCGCAGTGCTCGGCTAGTGGCAGTCAGGCAGCGTGGGCTGGGTGCTCACCATGTTCCGGGGGTTGGACATGAGGAAGTGCTGGGCGACATGGGCAGGCAGGAGGTTGAAGAGGATTCTCCTGTTGTCCAGCTTCACCCTCTCCATGTCCTCGCGCTCCTCTTCTGCCTGGGTAGGTGTAAGGCAGGGTCAGTCCTGCCCATCCACCTTGCCTTCACGCAGCCCACCTTCACACACTCTGCCTTCACACACTCTGCCTTCACACAGCCCGCCTTCACACACCCCGCCTTCACACACTCTGCCTTCACACACCCCGCCTTCACACACTCTGCCTTCACACAGCCCGCCTTCACACAGCCCGCCTTCACACA
>NW_003852518.1:5731084-5731398 GCF_000181295.1 Otolemur garnettii
CTGCCTTCACACACTCTGCCTTCACACAGCCTGCCTTCACACAGCCTGCCTTCACACACTCTGCCTTCACGCAGCCCGCCTTCACACACTCTGGCTTCACACAGCCTGCCTTCGCACACTCTGCCTTCACACACTCTGCCTTCACACAGCCTGCCTTCACACAGCCTGCCTTGACACACTCTGCCTTCACACACACCGCCTTCACACAGCCCGCCTTCACACACTCTGCATTCACACAGCCCGCCTTCACACACTCTGCCTTCACACACTCTGCCTTCACACAGCCCGCCTTCACACACTCTGCCTTCACACAC
>NW_003852518.1:5732011-5732534 GCF_000181295.1 Otolemur garnettii
CCTTCACACACCCTGCCTTCACACAGCCCACCTTCACACACCCTGCCTTCACACACCCCGCCTTCACACACCCTGCCTTCACACAGCCCGTCTTCACACAGCCCACCTTCACACAGCCCGCCTTCACACAGCCCGTCTTCACACACCCTGCCTTCACACAGCCCGTCTTCACACAGCCCGCCTTCACACACTCTGCCTTCACACACTCTGCCTTCACACAGCCCACCTTCACACACTCTGCCTTCACACAGCCTGCCTTCACACACTCTGCCTTCACACACCCTGCCTTCACACAGCCCACCTTCACACACCCTGCCTTCACACAGCCCGTCTTCACACAGCCCACCTTCACACACACTGCCTTCACACACTCTGCCTTCACACACTCTGCCTTCACACAGCCCGTCTTCACACACCCTGCCTTCATACAGCCCGTCTTCACACAGCCCGCCTTCACACACCCTGCCTTCACACAGCCTGCCTTCACACAGCCCGCCTTCACACACCCTGCCTTCACACAGCC